>NC_056746.1:716076279-716233779 GCF_019279795.1 Protopterus annectens
CACATATCCTCAGAACTCCCAGACTTGTAGTCCACAAACATTGGTGACATGAGTGACCAAAAGGACACTATTCATAATTTTTGGGTTGTCTCACATGAGACACGCATGTCTTTATGTCAAGATTAGACTCTATACTTCATTATATCTTTACTCCCGTTAACGTGACACTACAATAAATGAATAAGTATGACCATGTGGTAACACACACGTTGCACATTAGAGCCTAATTATGCACGTGTTCGGTGTATTTCTTTTACAAATAGACCAGTTTAGTAGTTGGCATTGCCGTAGCAGGCAGATCACAGGAATGATTCCATGTGTGGGAAAGTCCTCACATTTGATTTTTTTCAGCACAGCACTGACTTCGGACAATGTACACACTTCTGCATTTTAGCAGTTTCATCCTTTCCCTCTTATGCACAACCTATTATTCTATATACTGTCAAGGTTTGTAAGGGCACATTCATGTTATTTATGTCTGCATGTGGAATGAATGTGTTACAGAGAATGTATTTCTACATATAGATGTTTGCATGTGTGTATGCATATATACTTATAACGAACTCGCTGACCTCCACAGGGTAGTCCAATTAGAACCAATCCATCCAACCCTGGCATGCCTGGATCCATAATTTCATATCCATAGTTCCTCCACCCCCAACCGAGTTCAACATACATGCATACCATCCATTGTCCAGTTGCTATCGCAGCCATGACACACCTCCACACATTGCCCTCTCCCGAGCATTAGGGGTCTTACATGTATGTTGTCCCAACCCATGTATTCTCAGGTTCTCCCACCATTTAGTCCTTGAACATACCTGCCCTTGCTTGTGTAATGGTCGGATGGCCAAATAGTCTATCAATTTTTGGGTAGTCCCACCAGGGACTACTCTCTGTGTGTAAGTAGACTTAGCAGATCAACAATGTTACTCCCACTGGTAATATCCTGCTTGTGGTGTGAGAAGCAGTAATTTGCTCACTCTTGCCCAGCTTGATATGACATACACTGACAGTGCTATATAATACTGGGGTTGCTGTTGATTCCCATCTCATTCCTTTTGTATGCTTTATTGTTACATCATTCTTTTATATATATATATATATATATATATATATATATATATATATATATATATATATATATATATATATATATATATATATATATATTATATATCTGTACATACTTATATACATTTCCTATGCTGGGCACTGCTTAGACCCACACAAATACACTCGGACTTGCTTACTGGTACTTATATATGTTTACTGCTGCTTGTTTCTGCTTACACCTGCTTACTAGTGCCTTATTCATTATGACAGTGCCACTCTGATTGAATGACATTTAGTTAAATATTTCATGCGATAGTCTTATGTCGGTTTTACAGCAAAATGACATTCATTCCACATGGAAAATGATATGTGCTATAGTTGAGGTCAAACCGTGAATGCCTGTTCATTAGGCAGATCAGTTGATTCTGCATGTTTTTCTCTATTTGAATGAATTTAATGTGTAATCTACACTCAGCAGAGGGCAGCGATGTGCAAACATGCTACACTTTGCTTACACCTTCGATATTGCAGCAATTCAAATGTATAATAGGGACACAGGGAATCTAATTGTGAAAGTTCTGCGGACAGGGCTCAATATTCCATTACCTGCTTGTGTGTTTACTACTTCGATTTTATTTCACTGTTCCTGGACACTCTGGTATGCTTAGCATACATTTTGGTATCCATGGATACTGAATTAATGACTTACTATTAGAAGTGGGCTCTACTAGTCGGCATAGTAGGTTGTGCAACTGTCAGGGCATGTTTACACTTCTGTACAGCATTTGTACACGCCCCCTGCACTCGCACACATTTCCTGTGCATGTCGAGGTTGCGGCAGCGCACCCTCATACATATTCATATGGTGCTGCTGCACCATGTTTAGTGAGGACACTCAGAGCAAGACTAAAACCGTCCTTCTTGAATCCTGGGGACGAACTATATGACAGTGGATATAGGGAAAAAGAAGTTGATAACACCATTAAGAAAAGTCTTAAACATAGAAAGAATAAAGCAACACCCTATTTTTCTAATCAAGCTCTTGAAACAAGGCTCCCTTGTAGCTTCTATAAAAAACATAATGTACCCCTTTCACTTTACTAGTGATGTTACTGGTATTTTTAATATTATTAAGTAAAATTGGTCTCTCTTGCATCTTTTATGATGAAATTAGAACAGTGGTGGGGGATAAACCTAGTTTTGTCTTTAAGAATTAAAAAAAAAATCTCTTAAAAGACAGCTCTGCTATAAGAACAAGAATTATAGAGAGAAATAACAATAGGTTTATAGGAACACATAGGTGTTTAAAGTGCAACTTCTGTTCTTTCATAGATATGCTGCCTAGCTTTTTTCATCCTGTCACACAGACTGAGTATAAGTTTAACATCAAAGCAAATTGCCATAGTAGGAATTTAGTTTACTTGGCCTCTTGTAGGGCATGTCCATGTTTTTACATCGACAAAACAAATAGGTCATTAATGGAATGTATAAGAGGACATGCTTACTGTGTTAATATTAGAGATGCATGTAATGAACTTGCCAAGCATTATATGGATGGTGGGAATGAACACTGTTTTGGATTCAAAGTTATTGAACTTATTAGTATAAATAAACATGGTAGAGATCTTAAAAACTTTACAGAAACTTGCGAACTACACTGGATCATATTATTGCAAGCAGATAAGCCTCCTGGCTTAAAGGGTCTATATCACCAGATCAAATGTTTAGATTATCGAACACCTAAACATTGAACTGGTAAGACTGAAAATAAAAACCGCAAATGGCTCAGGGAAAGTCTTCCATTGGCCACAAAAAAACAAAACAAATTTAAACGCAAATGAAGTGGGGGGCTTGCCCCCCATACACCCCTAACTAAATATACCAACTCTGAGATTGCTGTACAGTAGATAAAATGGCAAAATCCAGCTAACGGTTAAGGGAAACCCTTCCCTCCATTAAATCTGCCATTTGCGGTTTTCTGCTTTCGGTCTTATCAGTTCGATGTTTAGGTATTCGATAACCTAAACATTCAAATTGGTGATATAGACCCGGCTTAAATGGAAGAGCCTCTATCAAACTAGTTTTAAAGGCAAGTGCACAGTAAGAATGTCCTATTTTTGTGGCTTTGTCCCCCCATTATTTTTGGCTTTTGTCCAGATTTTTTGTGCTAAGAGGTTGAGAGTTATGCTTGTGTGTGGGAATGCAGTATGAAAGGAGTGGAGACTGTGTCCCACGGATTCATGAATCCTCCGTGTAAGACTTAATAAGTCTTACTCGTAGGCTGCAGTTGAATGGTATGATGTCAGCGGGCCATGAATATGCATGAGGGCATGCTGACTCAACCGTAAGTCTTACAAGAAAGCAGGGGGCGTGTCGGACTGCCGAGCAGTCTAAATGTCCACGCCCCTGCAAGTGTTTCAAAAGTACAAAAAGTACACACACAAGAGCGAGTACGCCCAAATGTCCCTGCACCCAACACTACATTCCCTGATATTGTAAACCCCTATCATAGTTCTAAAACGCAAAATATTAAATATATTTTTTTAAATTCCCAAAATAGCTGGCCGTATTTGTGCGTGTGTGTGCGGATGTGCCCATTGCTTAGCTGCAGTTAGCAATTCAGACATGGAAGAGCATAAGAAAGAATGTTTATGCAAATCACACCAAACAGTAATAGCGTAATGGTAGGGCGTTCGCACAACAAAGAGGCATTCACGGTGCGAGTCCCACCACTCCCCTTTTTATTTATGTTTTAAATCAGTATATGAAATAATACCTGACAAATATGTTTAAACATTACTAAAAAGCAGTGAAATGGCCAATGTATCAGTGAAGAAAATAAATATTTTAAAGGATCCTGATATAAAATTGCCTGCAGTTAAGCAGCACTTCACCCAGAGCAATAGAGTTGCCCGTAGTTTAATAGCGCTTTATCTAGCACAATAGAGGTGCCCACAGTTTAACAGTGCTTTACCCAGTGCAATAGAGTTGCCAATAGTTCAATGGTGCTTTACCTAGCGCAATGTGTTTGCATGGATGTGCGCGCCCCGCCAACCAGGGCACCGTAGGGCACCGAGGAGCAACATGGAGCAAAGTTGCTTAAATGCAGCCACACCCCCTAGCCTGTCTGGACAGTATGAAAATAAAATGAATGACAAGGTTCGAACCCAGGACTCTGTGCATCAGAAGCAAAGTACAGAACCACTAAGCCAAGATAACATAGGGGGAAACATCCACTGTTAACATTCATATACTTACGAATGATAGTTTAACCATTACTAAGCAAGTCTGCAGTCAGCCGAGAATTTTACAAAATGGCCAGTCAGAAAAAAGTGCAGGAAATGCAGCATATTTAAGCCCCACAGGTGGGAATACACACCATAACTGATTGTAGCTCACATCTGCAGTTAGAATGTCTGGTGTCGGAGAGGGAACATGCTTCTGAGCGCAACGTTGGGGCATCGAGGAGTCCAAATACATGGTTTGGCTCCTTGTCCATCGTCACGAGACAAAACTCCTGCAGGGCCAGTTCCAAAGGATGGAGTACAAGGCAGAGGCTTGGAACCGGTTACCTCGTGACCTCACCAGTGCCACAGGCGTTCCTCGGATTGGTGAGCAGGTCTGTCACCACCATGCAGACCTGAAGAGTCGAAAGCAGGACTGCCTGAACCAGTGGATACAGGAGGCCCGTGGGATGTGGGATGCCCCACAACTGAGTATGTAGCCATGGAATGCAGTATGTAAGAATTGATAATGGAGTATGTATAACGGATAGGTATGTCTCAATATCCCCTCATTTAATTTGCAGCTGCAGGTGACCGTGCTATGAATCAGCAAGCCTATGCTGATAGGCTGCTAAGGCTGCACCACCAGGCAGGTTAGTGATTATTCTGCATGTATTGTTATATAAAATATGGGAGAGTGCATGAAAAAAAGTGTTGTAGTCCAATAATACAGCCATAAAATTGCCTGAATAAGTCCTCTGCATGTACTGTCAAATAAAAACGTCAGAGAGGCAGAAAAAGAGTGTAGTAACCCATTAAGAAAGGTAATATATGTCTGGAATAATATCTCTGCAGGCACTGTCATATAAAATAAGTGAGTGAGCCTGAAAAAAGAGTGTGCTAACCTATTAATAAAGGTATAATATGTCTTGGACATGTCTACTATATACACCGTTAAAACAAATAAAGGAGTGAGCCTGTGGAACAGTGTGTAATGTCATTAATAAAGGTCTAAAACCCAGAGTGTGTCTGTGTCACAGAGTCTGAAATGTTGTTGTACCCTTGCATTATACAAACAGTACTGTTTGAAAAGGTACTGGCAACCCAGAGTTGTGCAGTCCCATATAAAGTGGGTGATGGAAGTGCTAGTAGCTGTGAAACATATATAAAGGCCACAACAGTCAGTTACTGACTGGCATGAATAACTAAAGCTGGCACATGTGTAGCATGTTATATTTTCTCCAAAAATGTGAATGTGTGTCAAGAAATGCATGGTTCTGTATAAATCAAAGTGAAAATGTCATGTGAAAACATCCCAAATATGTAGATAAAGAAATATAAATGCAATCAAGAAATATGTAGCAGTAACATCTGCATCCTGGACAGTTAGTATGTCAGATATAGGTCAGGCATATATTGAACTAGCCAAACCCATTACACAACCTAATGTATGGTGGCAAGTGTAATAATACATGTAGGGGGCATACACTTGCAGTCACTAGGAATGTAGTGTAGATGAAAAGGTCATTAAAAGATGTTAACCGAGGTATTTTCTACACCCTACTGTATGTGCATAAACCATGCAATTCCACACATTAATGGGTATGTGTAATCTTAAATATTTGTTGGGACATATGTCCTACTGTTCTATAAATATTTGCATTTACATTGATGCATGTGCCCTGTTTGAACACCACAATCATGGTGGCCTGTTGCTACCAAACATCCCTGCATGCTGTTGGAATAACCACTGTGGTTCAATATATGAATGTGTTATGCTTGCTGTTCAACTGTTGTATCCTTGGTGTGTTGGATTAATGGGAATATTATTGCATGCTGTTACAACTAATCTGGAATGCTGTTTTGCTTATGTTGTAATTAAACACACCTAATCACAGAATGTATGGGAAGGCTGGTCCCAGCTGACCCACCTGTCCCTCCTCAGCCGGCGAGTGCACCTGGCACCAGCAGGTCCGGTTCCCAGCCCAGGCTCCCCTCCTCCAATTGGTCCTGTGCCACCTTCAGGTGGAAGTGCTGCAGGGGATGGGGCTCGTCCCCCCGTGCAAGCATGGGTGGAGAACGGCCACCTGTCACCCTTCAAAGGGTCCGGGCTGTGGTGCATAGGGAGATCCAGCATACAGTCGCTGATCCCCTACGCCAGCTTGAGGCGAGAGTGGTGCATCTCACGGGTTAGCCTGCCCGTCCTACGCAGCCCCCAGCACAGCCACCCTTGGAGCTGTGAAGGTTCAGTGGTGATTGCCCATGGATGGGGATCTTAGTTCCACTGTTACCATCTGTGGGCTTATGGGCTTGCGATTTCCAAACATCCGACCCCGTCAATTGTGTTCACCCACCCCATGTGTCATACATCATCCCTGTATGCGTCTTGTCTGTCTTTTCTGTTTACCTTCCCAACCTACCTCCCCAGACATACCTATTTCCTCTACCTCACTTCCCACTCCCACCTGAAAAAAAAAAAAAAAAAAAAAGGGCAATCTGTACCCACAAAAAAATTACACCCCATACATAGCTGCTCATTTTACACACATGTCCATCGGACAAACATGTAACCTGATAATTAGAATTGGCAGTACAGCATACTTTGTTGTCCTCACCCCTCTCCCAGTGGTGGAAGGTTTCAAATTTCACTCCAAATTCATTGCATATGCACAGCTGTTGCTGTTAAAGAAATGGGCAGCTATGGACCTTCCCTACACCCATCCTGCACATCCCGAGCTTGTTTACCTACTGTCTGTCCCTGTTTGTGCCCCCTTTTTCACCACTTTCCTATCTCCCCATTTTCTTTTATTTAAAAGAAATTAGCACGGGGGTTAGCGGAATTAAGCACTTTTAAGCGTAAGTAAGCGGGTTTAAGCGAGTGTGCGCATGTGTGCGCTTAGCTTAGTATTGCTAAGCATTGCGCAATCCCACGCAAACCCACTTACAACTGCTTAAAAGTGCCTTAGTCACTCTATGGCAGGGCACTTGTACTGCTCAGCAGCAAAATAAAATACCCCTGTCAGTCTCGAACCCCACACCTAGGACTCACAAGTCTGCATGAAGTACCACTAAGCCACAGCAGATATACAATAGCTTGGTGCTGTAAGAAATATATCATGCATTACAATGAGTGAATGTAAAGGGAAAATAGGAAAGCCATAGGAACACATTGCAATAACTACTATTGTATGCCAGTTAATTCTCTAATTTGAAAAGAAAGTACATACCCCCATGTATCCAGTGTTAGCATTAGGATGTGTGAGTAAACTTACACACTGAGAAGAGTGCAGTGGAAGAAGCAACAGTCAGGTTTCAGTACAACATGCATATCACTGACTACAACCCTAGCTTCAGATATGAGACATATACCAACCTTCTTACTGAGACAACAGTGTCCACAGCAAACAAGCATGGGCCCCGCCTTGCACAACTGAAAGGGCTATGCCTACCTAACCTAGCATTTTATAGCAGTGTCCTGCAATCACAGTGAGTACTGCAAATACCACACAGCAGGCTGCATGCAATAACTAAATGGTGGGCACCAATTGGTGCAGAGGTCATCACATGCACATGTGCAGATACCTAGAAAAGCAGCCTGTAATTGCTGTCAACACATGCAATAATATCATTGCACCAACTGAGAGAGAGAGAGAGAGAGAGAGACAGACAGACAGACAGAGACAGACAGACTGACAGACGGAGACAAATAGGCTGTAAGAGACAGACACTGAAAAGAAAGACCAACACACAGAGGAAACCAAAACCAAAAAAAAAAAGCAACAGCTACAACAGACAGAGGTGAGGAATACAAAGGTAAGGTATGTAACAGATATGTATTTGCTGGCATCTAAATGATGTGTCTGATGGGTACTCTACATACTGTGAATCATCCATATCTGGTAGCAGTACGTATCTATATGTATATGCACATGTGCATAGGGCAAGGGACATACTGCAACTGTTAGTGAAGGCTGGACATATATATGTTGTTGAAGGTTGCTATGTGCACATATGTATGTAGGTTGTAGTGTGTGGCATTGCAGACAGCAAGCAGTGCCGGTATATGTCATGTGGTGTTTAAACGCTGTGGGACTGAGCTACAGGCAGTGAGGCCAGCTACAGCTATACGGCCTGAGGACAGCAAAATGCATTCTGCACAACACTGTGCAATATTATTATATAACTGTATGTCTCACAACTGTTGCATAATTGACATCCCCACCATGAGAGGTGGGCGGTATATGTGCCTATATGTGCATCTATATGTACAAGACTGGATGTATACATGTATGTGTGTGTGTGTATATATATATATATATATATATATATATATATATAGATATATATATATGTATATATGTATATATATATATATATATATATATATATATATATATATATAGATGGATAGATATGGATATATATATATATATATATATATATATAGATAGATAGATATGGATATATATATATATATATATATATATATATATATATATATATATATTGAGAGAGAGAGAGATGGAGAGATAGATTGATATATAGATATAGAGATATAGATATATATACATATATAGATATATAGATATGGATATATATATATATATATATATATATATATATATATATATATATATATATATATATATATATATATATATATATATATATATATATATATATATATATATATATATACATATATGCATATATAGATATATATATATATATATATATATATATATATATATATATATATATATATATTGAGAGAGAGATGGAGACACGGGGTCATACGTACTACAACAGGTGCTTGTTGACCAAGGCATGGACTGAACACCAGTGTTGGTACTGCAGTGCCATACCCAATTCCAAAACACTTTACCCAGTAACTACCACATAGGTGGTAGCCTGCCTAACACTGAAGGTGTCGAAGGGAACATGGGACACAGGTGGACAGCAGCCTCCCCATCGATAATCACAGTGCCACACTAGTCTTGTACTCTGTCTACCTGGTATGTGTCATCAAAAAAGGTGTGTCATCTAGGGAAATATAGGTCAGTGTTCCCACCTACTCATCACAATGCCTCATGTGGTACGTACCTCACATGACAACTACAGCAAGTGGAAAGGCCACAGACATACCTCACAAAGAGTAATACTGCCCTCAAACACATGCCCTATGCAGACTGACTCACAAAACCACAGCTAGAGTGCATTGCATACCGCACACCCAGAGGTTACCTCTGCCGGACATACAGAGGTATGTCACACCCATAGCAGTCAGCCAACCACAATGTCAGCACCTCACAATCCCTCCAGGCTACATGACCTAGGGCCCTAATCCTCACCACCTCACTAAACAGCACATGCTGGAGGTACAGGTTCCTATGCACAAATATGCCATACTCTGGACTAAACCACCCAGCATTAACAAACAAGGCTCCTCATTAGCAGATGTCATACATACCCCTGATGATTGTTTGGAAGATAGGTAATATGCCCTGGGAGTCACCTCTGTGTAACCGGTTGACTGGAGCAAGTGAAATTACATTACATGTGTGTCAAAGGCCAGGGTAGCATATGGCTAGGCTGCTCTAGGCCCTAGGGTCAATAGCGTATTACCTAACTATGATACAATGCACACACACATGTACTCAGTGCAATACCTGCTATGTGAGGTGGAATGAGTGTGACAGTAAATGTGTGCAAGGTCTGTAAAGGTGGGATAGCTTAGTGAGAGGTTGTTTCTGTCATGGTAGCTTGTGTCCTAGGTGTGAGGCCAGAGAAAGATGTGTCAGTTATTGGGATGCAGACATAGCAGGATGGCATATGTTGTGACATAGTTCCTTGTGTACGACTGTGGTGTCCCATTGTAGGCTGAAGCAATACATGTATGCTCAGTAAGTGGTACTGCTGGTGAATCCAGCTCACATATGAACTGTTGTACTACCTGAAGCTGTAGGCCTAAACAGCACAGTATGGTGTATGCTCACATTCCCTGGTAACACCGTCTTGTGCATTTCCTGTAGTCTGCACAGATTACATACCTCAGGCATAGGCATCTGTAAGTATGGGCACACAGTACTGTAAGGTACACAGGTAATGCTCATCTGTGTCGGCATACATTTGTGTGTTGTATGTATGTTTGATGTGTTTGTAATGATGCCTATACCATGCCCGCAATCACATGTGTTTTACAGGGTATGTGTGTGTACCTAGCAGCATGTATACTGTGTTACAGCAGTATGCCAGCTATATTAACAACCATGCACATATGTTAGGTAGGGGTATGGCATCAACGACTATGGTGGTTTACTTGTAATACTGTAAATGTACTTTACATTCAATGCATTGGGTGACATATGTCTTCATGCATTAGCTTGATATATACCCCCGTGGCGAGGTTGTGCATTGTATCCCAAACAGTGTGCAGAGTACTGGTGTATACTGGTTTGTTATATGGAATGTGGCAGGCACTGTCAGCCAGTTGTGGGCTGAGCAGTGAAATGTGGTATTGAATGTGCGTATTCTCTGACAGACAAACAGATGCTATATATGGCAGTTAAGTGATATCTGTACTTAATAATGTTAAGTGTGCCACATGACTTGCTCACACATATCGTTTAATTCTCTTCCAGGGTTATTGCTCATCAATGCAATCCATCATATACAGCTGTGGAGGAACAGGCAATACATAACAGCCTGGTGCAGCACTATACACTGCTGTTTTCCAGGGCCAGCCATCACCAGCCTGAGCATACTGCACTGTGGCAAGACCTTGTTCGTCGGGTAAATGACATAGGCATGCATAACCGGACATATGAGCAGGTACGCCATCACTGCAGTGATTTAATTAGACATGTCCGGTGGCATGCTTCTGATATCCATAGACAACAGCTTGCCACAGGTGGTGGGGTGGCCATACATCCCCCCTCACCAGAGTGGATGAACTGCTCCTAATCATGGTGGCTCCTGGCCTACAGCAGCAACAGCATCACACATGTGTCATCATGGAGGCCAGAGCCACCCAGCATGATGACATGGAGCATGCAGGTAATATGCCCTAGCTGTAGACTACTGTTACCTGTATTGTTAAAAAATGCATATGTGAGATGTGTACTGTGTGTTCAGCAGTTGTGCTGCCCATTGTGTGCAATACAGATATTTGGAATAGTATCTTTACACTTGTGACTGTTGACTGTTGTTCTACTGCAGTTTAACACACTCACAGTAGCAGTGCCACAGTTGTGGCCACTGAAACACTGTGTCATATTCTTGTAGGTCCCTATGGTGTGACAGCAGGGCAGATGATACATGCTGGTGAGTGTGTTAACACTTTAATATTGGTAATGACATGTGTATGTCATAGGTGAGGTGTAGGCTATGTATACGTAACACACCTACGCATAATGCATGTTGTGCATGTTTGCTGTGAGACATTAAACATCTCAGTTAAGTCAGTAGCTGCCTCAATCACATGCAATACACAGAGCAGCAGACACATTTGTGACAACACTATAGGGCACATTGGATATGCATAGTTGTTACAGCTGTACACAACAGAACACGTTTATCATACGCAGTACATGAAAACATGCTACATTTGGCATTACCACACACCCGCTGTAAGGTCACACTTCAGTATCCCACATGTCAGGCACACACACACATGATGTACCTCAGGGATAGAGGCCTACCATGGGGCTGTGCAACACTCTTCAACACATAACACAGTCATGTTAGACAATGCTCCATATTGGACACCTCACACACCCATGTACAAAGTGGCTGTCTAATTGTGAACGTAGCCACAGCACTGCAGTTCAGGTACAGCATGCTAGGCAGTGGTCTTGCACACATTAGTAGCTGTGAGAGACCACAAGATGCATGATGATGATGGCACAGGGTACTACACCCCATCCAGTTACAGTGACCACAGAACTACTCAGGGGAGTCATTGTTGTGCACCTCAATGTTGTGTGTGTGCAAACATCTGCACCTATCAATATGCATAGCATGTTGTGTGTGTGCTTACATATGCCAGTATACACAATATGCACAGCAGTCGCCATCCGAACAAAGTTTCACATATATGTCATGGAATGCTAGTGGGTGTATAGGTCACATGACACACATTGGATATGTGTGGTGTTTAATGTTGCAGTTGTGTAGCATGCCATGCCATAGCTGGCACTGACATATCTGCAATATGTCCCACACTCACCATAACCACTGTACACTGGCCATGTCGAGCATTGGGATTCCTTCCCATCAACATGCACCACTCATCCCGTGTGTGCACATAGCATGCATGTGCTACACCTGTGCCCACTATTATCTGCTATGGACACAGACACTGTACTCAGACATGGAAATCTATGTGTCACACAGATGACACATGCAGCCATGGCATGTATACCTGTGAGTGATGGTGCACAGGGCATTGCAGAGCTGATGATACTTGCACAGCAATGTTGTGACCAGGTACACATTGTGTTCTAGGGTGTAGCCAATCACTGAACAACTACACAGTTACATCAAAGCCATGTACACTTCCATGAAATAGGGGCATCTACACTTGCACTGCATGGTCTTGTGCAACACATATTCTGCATGCAGACACATGTGTGGTGATTGTTTGCCTTGTGATACTGGCACCCACCTTCACCCACTATAGAGTATGTGTTGGATTGCTGGTGTGTGTGTGTATGTGCTGTAGTGAGGAGTGTATATGTGTGCATGTGTGCATGCCTCATGTGCAGACTGTAAAGTGTGCTTCCTGTCTTCCTCTCACAGGTGCTGAGTTAGGGGTGGCCGAAAGCAGCAGGGAACCTGAAGCCACTGCCAAGAATAGTGGTGATGATGAGACAGGCATTGTGATGGCACAGGAAGATTTGACAGGGTCTGTCATTGGTCCGCCAATCGCCAGTACACAGCGTTCAACCCCATCTATGCACACACTCATACTGTCAATACATCCCTCACCACCAGTGGCCATAGGCGAGGGACAGCATACAGATGGCATTGACCAGGAGAGTGTGGTACCCATGGCACTTGCATCCTCTCACAGCAGCCATAGCCGGATTCCTGGAATGGTACCACATAGACAGAGGTCCAGGGGTCCTCAGGGGAGCACCGCTGGTCATATTGCCCCTGGCAGACATGCCCTCACAGGTCTTACAATGTCCAGTATGTTCTGGGCTGTAATGCAGGCTCAGGCACGTATGGAACGGTACACCAGACAGGGACTTAGGGTGCAGAGGGCCCATTACACCCCTATCAATGACAGCATCTGTGACCTTACTGGTGCCATCCAGAATTACACCAAGGTCATTGATAGATGTTGGGAGGAGACAGTAGCTGCCCTCCACAATATGTCTTCCATGAGCCAGGACCATGTGGGATGGTTGCGACATCGACGCATGCCAGCAACAGCAACAGCTGGCAGTGGTTGCGGACTGCCCACAGTTCACAGCTGCTCCCGTAGTGGCAGTACCAGCCTTTCCATTGACGATCCCAGTAGACTATGTGCACATGGCTCTGGCCAGTCCCAGCAGGGACATGGTTCCAGCCATCATACCTCTGCCTCTGATGACAGTACCCAGTCAGGGTTGGTACCCGATACTGTCCGTAGCACCCCTGCCAGGCACAGGTACTGTGTCTGTGGCCAGAGACAGTGATCTGTACAGCCTAGCAGGTACAGTCTGTGGCTGTCCCACAAACTACCATATATGGCAGCCACATGGTGGAGCTGTGCGCATGCAGACACACACACACATCAACCAAACAACTAGGCCTCACACACACACACACACACACACACACACACACACACACACACACACACACACACACACACACACACACACACATTAAATCAACGTTGGCCCATGCTGTACTGTTGTCCCTCACACACACACAGACATGTCGATTGGATGGGTCAGTGTCAGGCTCAGGCAAACAACAACACACCCTGTGCATATGATGATACCTGTGTCGCCTCCTGTCATCTGTAACATTGATGCAGGAACAGGCTAACATGGTGCTGATGCACAGGGTGACATTATAGCAGTGTAGCAATATTAGCAAGTTGTCAACAGGAAAGTGTAATGACATCCTTGTAGGTATGTCTGAGTAGGCATTATGAATCACAGCTCTGATTGTCAATGTAGCATTGTTTACACCACTGTTAGGTCTGTGTATGTATTGTCCACCCATGTGCCACTTGGCTGAAGTGTACTGTGTTGCCAGCATGTGTTAGTGAGTGGACAGTACATGTGTGATGTGTGCAGTACAGATTAGCAAGTGTACATCTGTGAACATGTTGGGTGCGCACGTACGAGCATGGTGGACACATGGGACGTGTGGCATACCCTGTTGTACACATTGTTAACATCTCATAGTAACTTTCAATGGCCAGTATGCATTCTACTACAGTTATGTACTACCATGGGTCCACATGTGTGTATGACATGGATTGACACTATGCTGTGGGTGATACTGTTAATATCTGTCAATGATTTGCGGTCTGGTAGTATACACAACCTCAATAGCATGATTATAAGCAATCATTGGATGATGTCCTGACAAATGACACACAGATGTAGGGAACTCAGTAACAGTTGGATCCTTCTGGTACTATACTCGAACACTAACCAGTGGTATTGACCACCACCCATTCCTGGGACCACACCTGTTTAGCATATAGCCCCCTTTGGTACATGCATACACACTAAGGATGTGTCCATCCACATCTGGGAATGCATGCATTGGCCTACAATGCATTCCCTGGATGTGATGCATATCCTACACAAGGGTATCATACAGACAGAAACCTGTTGTCTGATACATGCTGTATAGCAGTAAGCTGGCTGTGGCATATTCATCCACATTTACTATACATACTAACCCGTCAGTACCACATTGATGGTAGACCTCAACATGCATGTTGGGTACCAATGTATACATACAGCCTCATGTTATGTCATGTGTCTTGGTATCCACATATCCATAGGTATTGTGGAGTCCCTCAGTGTATCACATAAGACATTAGAGGTCTGAATGTATATCCACAAGGCAGTTGTACACCTATACAGACTGTCCATTATTGACAGTCGTTGTTGTATATGAACATGTCTGACATATACCCCAGGCATATACCCTCACTCACACTACTCTTTAGTAACTGTCATGGGTTTGTGTGGCAAAGATGACCTTGGCCACAGATCACAACAGTGCACGGCCTTGCCACATACCTACATATGTGACCTACGATCTGAGAAGCAGCGGCACAACCTGTCAATGGAAACAGATGTATTCATGGGGTATGCAGGCTTCACACCTTTGTACTGATTGAGGGGACATGTATACATATATATTTGCCACACAGATACCTGATGTGTGCAATGCACTTACTGTTTTAATCATAATATGTCCTACCATAGTAAACCCAAAACCCACACAGTATTACCCAACAGTGACACAGACACTGTCAGTGTTTGCAGGATTCAAACCCCTATCTAACTATGTTATGATACTAGAGAGAGAGACGCATTAACATGGAGCGCTATTTGCTTTACTGGTTGGCTTTGCTTCTCCTGCTGTATTTGTAGGATGGTGACATCATCAGACTTTCCAAAGAGGAATGTACCTCTTTTAGTGAGTTTTCCCAGTCTCCAAAAAAGGAACACCTCTCAAAGGAAACTGCACACATACCCCCCACACACACACGCTGTCAGTTTTTGCAGGATTCAAACCCCTACCTTACTATGTTATGATAATAGAAAGAGATGCAGTAACATGGCGCACTATTTGCTTTACTGGCTGGTTTCCCTTCTCCTGCTGTATTTGTAGGATGGTGACATCATCAGACTTTCCAAAGAGGAATGTACCTCTTTTAGTGAGTTTTTCCAGTCTCCAAAAAGGGAACACCTCTCAAAGGAAACTGCACACATGATACTAGAGAGAGACGCATTAACACGGAGTGCTATTTGCTTTACTGGCTGGTTTGTCTTCTCCTGCTGTATTTGTAGGATGGTGACATCATCAGACTTTCCAAAGAGGAATGTACCTCTTTTAGTGAGTTTTCCCAGTCTCCAAAAAGGGAACACCTCTCAAAGGAAACAGCACACATACACACACCCCCACACACTCACTATCAGTGTTTGCATGATTCAAACCACTACCTAACTATGTTATGATACTAGAAAGAGACACATTAACACAGCGCACTATTTGCTTTACTGGCTGGCTTCCCTTCTCCTGCTGTATTTATAGGATGGTGACATCATCAGAGTGGACATGGTGATGTGTGTACAGTTTGTTTTATGCCATTCCAGGAATGGTCCATGTGGGTCAGCAGGTGTCAACAACTTGAACAAGACCTCATAATCCTTACCTTGTGTGATCTATCTGTGGACACATTGACATTCCGTCATATGCCAACACATATTTGTGCACAGCTTGTTGGTTTTGTGGATACTACATGTGTCTGGGATGTTGATAAAGGGCTATTCAAAGTCTGTGTGAGACATGTGTAGATGTGTTCAGTGACGTATGTCCTGGGTGACTGCCTTGAAAACAGTCTAGCATGTTTGGGAACCATGATCCACACATGAACATACCACAGTTGGTAGGGTTGTGTGTATGTCAGCTTCCAATAGCTCTGTTTATGACTGCAACCATGATGAACTCCATGACCTTGCAGATCAGACTTCATAGGCGTACTGGACTTGACTTCCCATGGTGTGTTGTGCACCAACACTTGTGGGGAGTGCCATATGTTGCTGTAACACATTCAACGGTTCCACATCCTGTGTAGGGGGTGAGGCTCAGCTGACTGTTCAGGTGCAGGATCTGTTTGTTCTGTAGTTTGCGCATGACACATATTGGGTATCAATGTATTCCACTTGCTGCCATGCTTTTTTCATTGGGGGTAGCTGCTCATCCATTCTACATGTGATATCTCATGGTATGATGATACAGACTATTGTCAGTGGGAGGTGGGTATGTACATATGGGCCTGTCTGCCAGGATGTCGGCATTGTCAGTCAGGTAAAGTTGGCCTTCACTCAGGACATATATGGGTGTACATTGCTATTTATGACATAGCTGAAGGAGGTGTCATGATTCAATCTGGACTCCTTCTCAGCTACTCTTTACAAAACACCAACAAACATGAGCACTAATTCATGTTATACTCTTTCACACACTTAACACCCTACTGATCCTTTGTGATCAGGCTACAGAGTATGTCATCATAATATCCTGGTATGTCCAGGGGTCGGTCTCGTGTGTACTCTCCAGTCCAGCTGGTGAATATTGTGATATTAACACAATGTCACATCTGCGTCATGTACACAGACAACCCTCTCCTCCTCCCGACAAACTCATATATATGTATGAGATGCACCTATATAGACATACAGGGTGCTGAACTCTCTTGACCCATGACTGGCACAGTCTATCAGGTGGTGAAGGTAACCACACACACCACATATCGGTCTCACATATCCTCTAATGACAGCACTCAAACCCCATTATCACACATAGACATACTTGGATGCTGTAAATGAACTCTGCCTAAGCAGAAGAGACCTCCAAAAAAGACACACACACAACTGCTACCCCACTACAATACCCACATATCACATAGTTCACAATATCAGTGTGCCACACAGTCACTGCCCTTCGGACTAAACAACACATCTAATACACATGTAATAGGCGACACTTATTGTCAGACACACTGACGTACCACTCACCAGCCAAAACAAGGGAATAATCACTTTGGGCTGTCTGTCGGGTGCCAGGATCTGCCACATAACACATGCAGTCAAGTCACTCCAAAGCAAGTACAGGACTGGCACCATCATTGTCCATGCTGGTGCGTAAAACCTCAGACGTTACTCCCTAGACCACATGACATGATACATGGAGGAACACTCTGATCATGTAGCCCAGGCCAGTATGCCCCTGACCTTGTCTAGCATCTTATCCCCACCAATTATGATGTCACAGTATACAGACAAACATATCACATTTAACAGTTTCCAAACAAATTTGTTTCATTCATAGGGGATAAAGTGTCTGTCAGCCTGTGGTGACATGCTCAACATGCCACGTAGCTTCACTATGGACAGCTTGCACCTGTCACCCTTGGACTTTCGAATGTTGGCTAAGGCTCTTGCTACCACCATAGTGCCTTTTTTAAGCAGGGCTCAAAAGACAAACCCACTTCCATAGACATTACAGGTTAAATGAAACTAAGGGTAGTGCTGCTCAACATCAGATGTGTTACCCTCATATTGCGGCCACTCAGGACTCTCCTCAGTATGAAGGATAGCGATATCTTTGCACTAACAGATGCCTGGTTCAGGCTCACTTATGCACACCAGCACTACCAGGTTATGTTTCATACCATGCTTTCTGACAACAAGACTTGGAACAGACAACACAACTAGGGGGAGTATCCATATACATCACAGATACACACAACTCCGGGTTAGTAGCACTGCACAAAGCATCACAGACCATACATATACAACTACCATTGTGCAAAACTGCCTTTCATTTTGTTGCCTGCTACAGACCACCCTCCCAAACTCAGGAACCACACTCGGGGTTATGGGAACTATGGAGAATATGAAGGTCTCCACAAACACCATTATATTGGGTGACTTCATATACACAAATATTGACTGGGGATACTACTCAAGCCCCAATACCCTCACCCAACAGTCGCTACAATTTGTAGACTCATATGCTATTGCACAACCTGTCAGCACAACCACAAGGGGGAATACATATTGGACCTGATCATCACCAACATGGGGACTCTATGTTCCACACCAGCGATATACCTCTCATTGTTAAGGTCAGAACATACATGTGTCTCACTGGACATACATATACCCTCCACACACCCATCCTGGGCAATCTTGGTGAACTTCTCATGAGCCAACGTCTCACTTCACCAAAGCAAGGTGGTATCCTTCAGAGACCCTGAGACAGTGGCAAATACAGCTCATACTGCTGAATCCTTTACATGCACATTCTATGGACACCTAGTGGACTGCATGGATTGTGCTATCCCAAATAACAACAGGACTCACTCCTCCAATGGCAGGGGACTTGTCTGGTAGACCCCAGCCATGAATAAGCTGTACAATGTCAGGAGGAAGCTATTACATGATAGAGCACAATCCCAGACTGGGAAGGCATCTGTAATCTGTACTAGCAGACAGCTACGATCACTCATGAACTTTTCTAAGGGCCGCTTCTACCGGACAATTGCACCAGACACGTAGGACTATCACACAGCCTTCTTCAGTTATGTCAGGAACCTGGGTGGACACTCACTGATTGCTGTGAGTTATACTGACTAAACTTACCCTGAACCCACTGGCATTGCCAACATCCTGGCAAACAGGTTCAGTGCAGATGTCTCCCCCCCCAACCACCCTAAGGAGCAACTATCCATCCCAACAGAGTATAACCTCCCTGACATCACACAGTAACAGGTGAGTGCTGCCCTCCCCAAAGCGTACATTACAGTATCAATGGGAACAGACGGTGTCCCAGTCTGCATCTTACACGAGCTTCATGACAGACGTAACCCTCACATTAAATCACTGTTCAATATCAGAGTTACTACAGGATATGTACCCAAGGAATAGCGTACAGTGACAGTGGTCCCACTCCACTGAGTTGGTGCCACAATGGACCACAGACAATATTGCCCTATAAGCCTAACTAGCCTGTTCTGCAAAGCTATGGAGCGTATTGTCATGGGACGCATATACATAGACATCGGGAAACTACAGACACTGTGTCCTACACATTTCAGCATTGTTGTGGGCAGATCTTGCTTCTTGAACCTGTTTGTATTCTTTAAACGGTTAACAGGTCCATCGACATAGGGATGGTTGTCCAGACAGCCTACCTGAACCTTGCAAAACCCTTCAACACAATAACCCACTGGGCCATTATGCATAGGCTCACCAGCGTCGATATGGACACATATCTCACAGGATGGATTGCTACCTGGATCAGGGATAGCACCCACATGGTCAGAATTGCAGGTGCCATGTCTGACTATACACCAGTTACACATGGCATCCCACACAGCTCGGTCCTGGGACCTCTCTTGTTCAGTATATATTTGTCTGACGTACAGGCTACCACAGGGGCAATATGGCTGAACATGTTCGCACTTGACTGCAAACTGGGTGCCATGATCAACTCTCCAGCTGCCACATGCATACTCAAACAGGGTCTCACAGAGATGGATGAGTGGTGCCTGAGCCATGGCCTACAGCTAAATGCCATTAGTTGCATAGTCATCCCCTTTGGGAATAACAATATGCCCACACATTACCACATAGGTAGTACTCCATTACATACGGTAGGAGTTGTTAGGGGTTTGGGGACATGACTTGTTCGTACTGTCGCCTTTGACATTCAGGTTGTTAAAGTGGTTGGACACACCTTCTATATGGGCCACCTTATCCCATATGGTTTCACATCTAGATCGAGTGAGGTCATTGTGCCCCTATACTCATCACAACCATGCTTGGTTACAATGCCACATTTGGGGTGTACCTTACCTGACACCTGCAGTAACTGTACTGGCCACAGAAGTTCCTCACCAAGCAGATCTAGGGACTCACACGGATGCCCTGCACAGTTCAGATGCAGTAACTCCAGCTCTACTCAGTCACTTACCACCTACTCGGATATGATGTGTGCCTGTTGTTTACAGATATACCCAACCCAGAATTACTGGACATGCTCCACCTCAGGATATCTGACTCCCTTGGAGCTACACACTCCAGGGACGTATACCTCAGCACAGATGTTAATAGGACATGCTGAAGGGACAGATTCTTATCCCAAAGGCTCCACTCACTCCAGATTGTAATCCCAGTTTCACATAGGCAGAGACATCCACTGACCACCTACAGGAGACATCTTGATGACTGTATGGGTGATCGTATGTTTACCCCTGGGATATCTCCTGTGTTCCTGCTAGACAGAAGCACACTAGCCTAAATGTACATGGTCTGTCTTGTGTGACCTACTATTCACACACACAGCGTAGTAATCTGCAGGGTTGCGAATGCCAAACACACTCTGGCTAGGCTTGTACATGCCCAAGGGCAGATAGCCTAGTATCGACCTCTGAACCTATGCTAATGTTCAGGATACACAATGTTCATTGCTGATACTGTTTGCAGGTCTTTATCATCTTTGCTCTACCAGTTTCTATGAACAACTTTGGTAACTGCAGAACGTATTTGATTATGACAGGGTTCCACTATATTATAGATGTGTCTGTTGTCATATAACTGTGTCCACAGGGCAGAT
Source organism: Protopterus annectens (assembly GCF_019279795.1). Lineage (NCBI taxonomy): Eukaryota > Metazoa > Chordata > Ceratodontiformes > Protopteridae > Protopterus > Protopterus annectens. The sequence goes on from NC_056746.1 coordinate 716,097,930, forward strand.
TGCTGGATAGTGACAGGTTCCTGGGTAAACACATGCAACTGCCAGATATGTGTGGCCCACTGCTGTACTCAGACATGGCCTAAGTGTGTGAGCATGCCCAGTTCAGGCTTTCCGTGTTTTGTTGCCTGACATTTGTCTCATTTATTCAAGTGTGTGAAAATGCCCAGTGGGACCTTTCAGTATGTTGCTATCTGAGGTCCACTACATTTGTTGATGTGTGTGAACATGATCAATATTAACATTTATACTGTATGTGTTGGAAGTCAGGTTCTGTTCTTACTGCAGGACTCACCTTTTTGTCATAACTCGACATGGATTATGCTGTGCCTGCAGGGTTTCCATGAGATACTTTGCAAAGACTTATCAACATTCCTTCATACAGGCTAACCACTGCAATACTGTCATGGTTTAGTGGTTCAGTACTTTGGCTATAGTGCACAGCATCCTGCGTTCGAAGCCCATCACTGCTTTATATTTTCATACTGAGCAGACCAGACTGCTTAAGGGCCAGTTAAGCAAATATGAGCATGCTGGCTTTTTTTCAGCTATGCACTACTTAGACCAGGCTTGTCCGACATTGCAAAATATTCACCAACATTGCTGGACGTTGCCCAATATTACTCGACATTGACCACAGTTGTACTAGTTGGTGTGTGCAATTTTGTTTGCATATACTACATGGTGGTAAATGCTGTTTAGCACTGCTTTATATTGCTTAACACATGGCAATCATGCCTTAGGTGGTGCTGCAGGGCTGCCTATGTCAGATGCACATACTACACTCCCTGTACATGTTTGAAAGTAGGTAGTGTCAACTTAGGCATCCCTTTTACTATATGTGCGAGTCAGAGAGAGGTATCATTTCCAGAGTTCCTACAGAGCCAGTGTATGTGCTATGCATTGCCTCTTTGCCAAGGCCAAAGCATACTGGGCACACCTCCTTCTGCCTACTGGGGCAGGCTCAGGTTGTTCCTCCTCTGAGTCACGCTCTGCCTGCAATGGCCTTGGCAATGGTGGGGGGTTGTTTGGTCTAGGCCTATGCTGGTCCTGCTGCAGCTGTTTTCGCAGGATCATATTATATAGCATTGCACATACCATGACAATTTGGGTACATGTAGTTGGTGAGTACTGCAAGGCTCCACCACATGTGTCCAGGCACCAGAACCGTGATTTGAGCAGCCCAAACACATGCTCTATTACATTACGTGTTTGTGCATGTGCCTCATTATGGCATTCCTGTTCAGGTGCGTGTGTGCATTTCTGATGGGTGTCATCAGCCATGGCTCCAGTGCATAGCCAGCATCCCCCACTAGGTGACCATGTGGGATGTTCCCATTGGCAAATGTCTGGTACAGCTGTGTCAGATGCCAGATATGGGAATCATGGTAGCTTCCAGGGCAGCCAGCACACACATTCAGTATTATGCCCTGGGCATCACACACGGCCTGGCAGTTGATGGAGGGGAAGCCCTTGCGGTTGAAGTAGACCCTACCCCGCTCACCGGCTGGTGCTTTGATGCGTATGTGCGTGCAGTCTATTGCACCCACTACCTCAGGGTATTCCGCTATTTGCTGGAAGAGATGCATATTGCTGGCCAATATCTCATGGGAATTGGGGAAATATACATGATCACCGACATGTGCTGACATGGCATCCAGGAACTGGTGCAGTACTCAGGATGCTGATGCTTGTGATATCCCCATCATATCACCAGTTGGTCTCTGGAAGGTACCTGCTGCTAATATTCTTAGGCCAACACATACCTTGGTTTCCACTGGGATGGATTCCCCTCTGTTGGTTCTTTGTGTGAGGCGTGGCTTGCACAGCTCAACAATTTGCTGCAGGAGGTCTCTGTCCACTCTATAGCGTTCCACTATCTCCAGCTCATGTAGCCCCTGGTAGGTTACCCTGGGCCTGTACACTTCTCTGTCTCCTCACTGTGTGTTGTCCAGCAGCATTTCCATTGTCACCACCCTCAGCATGTTGCATATGTCACCTTATAACAGCAATGGCAGCCTCTAACATTTCTTTGTCTCAGTAAAACTTTTTCAGTTTTCACTTCTATTAGCTTACTGCAGTGTCTGTTGTGAGAAACATAATGGACTGTTGTTTGCAAAGTTTTAAGTGCTAGGCTGGGCTGGGCTAGTGTACTGCCTGTGTAATTGCCTGATTCTGATTGTTTTCACCTGCTAGCTCTGCTAGTACTCCCTGGTAGCTTCCTACTATTTGTTGTGCTTCCTTTTTCCTTTCTGTTTCCTCAGGGGAGGGGAGCCATGCACACAAGCGCAAACACGTGCACACCAGCTAACACGCGCCCACACATGCTTACACGGACTAAAACTTGCTTATTCGGGTTAAAACGCGCGCACACCAGCGCAAACGTTCTCACAACCCTTTAATCAGCTTTTACATGCTTACTCCGGCTTAAACACATGCACTCACGCTTACACACACGCACTCTGTCTTACTCGGGTTTACAGGTGCACACACGCGTGCATACCTGCTCAGCAAGAAACTTTGGTGTTATCCACGGCATGCACCTTCCATTTCCTGCCTTTCCCTAGCCTACCTGTTGACACACCTCTTTCCATGATGTGTAAATGACAGCTGACACATGCCACTCTGCTCCAATGAGCTTCACTTCTTTCATACATACCCCTCGTGATGTCACCTATCTTCTATTCTGTTACTCCACTTATCCTACTCCTACACTCCACTGACTGTGCTCATTTGCTATGTAAACTTGTGATTCACTATCCTAACCCTCATTTACATAGGATTGCCTACTAATGCTTGGTTACATCTCTTAGAATGAGCTTCCCCCCTTAGCAACCTCTACTCGGTGGCAATGTTGTCTTCAGCCTGCCATTCTCTTGCATTGTACATTAACAATTTAAATAAGATCCACACTTGTGGATTTTAATTTTTTGTTTTCTGGGTTTTAGAGCGCAGCCCGTTTGCGCGGCGCTGCGCTACACTTAAACATCGGAAATCAGAGAAAAAAATAATTTTTTTTTTCATATTGCATCAGGAAACATTTCCAATGGCCATATATTTGGCCATTGGCATGCTTCCTGCACTGGATGCAACCTTTATTTGGAGCTGTCATGGCTCTGTTTTGCTATTTGCAGAATGGTACTCAGTTGTCAACTGAGTACATTTCTGCAAATAACACTGCTCTTACTTGGACAGGTTCGGGTTTCCCAAATCGCAAATCTACCTCATTTGCATGCCATCCACCTGCAATTGAGGTAATTTGCATATCCTAGCCCTGTCCATGTAAGAGCCGTTTTAGGAGCTCTCTTGCACGCCCCTGCAGGCTGTTCCTGGATCGCTCGTCGGACATGATAGCTGCATGGAGTCTTACTCTACTCTTAGACTCCGTGCAAGCTATCATGAATCTGGCCCTGTATGTATATGTATGTATGTGTGAAAGCAGAAAAGACTGTATATGAGAGGGAGAGAATGGGCTTTCTGCAAAACTGTTGTGTTTTACTTATTTATTTCTTTTATGTACCATATTATTTTTTATGTATTTTTGGTGTAAAATGCTTCCTCCAACAAAGGAGGAACTATTTTACATTAAAAAAAAAAAAAATATATATATATATATATATATATATATATATATATAAATAATATAGTACTTAAAAAAAAAGTAAAATGCAACAGTTTTATAGAGATCCCATTCTCTAAGTGCAATAATGCCCTCAAGGATGTGTGTTTATGTAACACGAATGCCTCATAACACCCCTGGGAGGGCGTTAATTACACATTACCACACACCCTGTCATGCATCATTGCTTAGTTGGATTTTTGGTGCTTTCATTTTCTGCAGTGAGCATGCTGTTGATTGCTTACTTGGAAGTCTACATGTTAGTAAAATAAAGTGAAGTAACATTGCTATGATGTTTGCCTATATTATGAATATGTCACATAGACATTGCAATGTTGCTCTTTTAACTATGTACATAACCCACAATGCATTGTAATTTCATATCCATAGTCAATTGTCTGTGACATAGAGAAGAACTAAAATCATTCCTGTTGTTCTGCCATGTTTTTTTTAAACTAATGATACATACTGACATTCTAATCCAACTGATGAAAATTATTGGGTATCTACTTGGTATATTCTGACAGCAGTTTTGGCTATATCCCATTTGCTTTTGCTGGAAGATTGTTTTGCTTTGTACATTTTTAAAGTAACTTCAACAGAACTTTATTCTTGTTTTTCATGATTTGTAAAAAGTGGAAAGTCTGTGAACTATTACATTTCCAGCAAAAATTTGAATATTTCTGTAAGACATCATATACTAACTGTACTGTAGCATTTATTAATTTTGTTTTCATATATTTTTCAGCCTTTGTGTTGGAAATTTTATTCCATGGGCTATATTCAATAAAGCTGACAAAGCAGAGTGCTGAGTTGTATTCAATAAGCAGTTCCATAAGGCGTGCAGAGCTGAACAAACATGGTAAACACTGTGGCATGCTAATTACAGTATATCTATCTGAACTGTATGCTAATCAACAAGTCCAAGATGGAGGAGTTATTCAACAAGCTATAATGCAATTGTGTACACTCATTGCCAGTTTTGGCCTCAATTTCCAAAACCTAATGGCATGCAGCCACTGAAACTAATATACACCATAACTTAAGAATGTTAGGGGTTGTTGTTGCTCTTCAGTATGTGTATGTGCAGCAGGCCAAAGTCTATCCTGCTGCTGCTGCTAACAGACTTGACCAAGAAGGAGAAGGGTGTTTATACCCTGATTAACTTTTCATGGTCTGCATGAAGTGGAAATAGTAGAGTGCTATAGGGTGGCTAGAGACACACTACAGGAACCCTGCAACCTATGTTGTCCTCAACTGAGAGCAAGGACAAACCAAGGGGAAACAAAACCTGTGGAAAATAAGGTATGTGTAGCACCTAGAATGTTAGATACATAAAGCTTCCAGAGACCAACAGAGGATATGCTGATGGGTGTCACAGACTTCAGCATCCGGGATACACCATCAATTCCTGAATGTTAAGCTACAATATGCCAGTGAATATATACATTTTCCCCATACACCTAAGGACAGAACTACACCTATGCAGGATTTTTAACCTGTAGCACACTTCCCTGAAGCCCTGTGTGCCACAGACTGCACTCACATTGAGATCAAAGCAGCACCCAGCAAACAGGGAAGGATCTCCATGAACAAAAAAGGTTTTCACTCCACTAACTGCTACATTGTGCATGAAACTAATGGAATCATCATGAATGTGTCTGATGGCAAACCTGGCAGTTACCACAACTCCCATATCTGGCACAACTTTCATCTCAGAAGTTTTCTCGGGGAAATATCCCATAAGGTCATTTACTGGGTGATGCAAGGCATGCACTCAAACCGTGGCTGGTGATGCCCATCAGAAATGCACACCCACCCACTGAAGAATACTATAATGAAGCACACCCTTAAACAAGAAATTTCATAGAGGTTGTGTTTGGGCTGCTGAAGTCATGGTTCCCGTACCTAGATACATCAGGGGGAGAACTGCAGTACATTCCCATACTTGTGCTTCAATTTTCACTGTCTGTGCTATCTTTCACAATGTTATTTTGAGAAAACAGCTTTAACGGGATCACCAAGTGGAAGGGGCACACATCCCACCACCACTGGCAAGGTCACTACAGTCACACGCAGGTGAGGAGTCAGAGGGGAACCACCAGCCACCGTGGGTGTTTGTAGACATCGAAGTGCACAATATGCCCTTGCCCTGGCCAAAAGGCAATGGATAGCACACACACGTACCACCTAAGGTGATACAACGTTTATCCTGTGCAAGTACATACATTAAAATTAATTCTAGCTAATGCTCACAACATTTATTTGCCCATGTAATGGCTGTGTACTACTAGCATCATACAGAGTCAGTTCCGAATTAAAACACATGCAACTACCAGATTATCAAGGCACGTTTTGAACCTGGAATATTTATTTATTTATTTTTATTTCTTTTACATTTGTTGACCAGGCTAGTCTAACTGGATACATGTCCATTTTCAGTAGAGGCCTGGGGAGAAAAGCTCCACTTTTAAACTAGATAAAATCAAGACAATACAAAAAAGATACATGCAATATGTAAAGTAAAATAAGAATTTCTTCATCAACTTAAGTTATACAGAACTAAAAATATACAGATTTAGAGTACTGGGTTTAATAAGGTTAAATACAGTATTATGACCAAGGGAAAGAGATAGATCATTCAATATTAGTATAATGGGTATGAATGTGCCTTTGAAATGATATAAAAAGGTTAGGAAAGGTGTATAAAAAGGTTATGAAAGGTATATAACACAGGGAAGTAGGAGAAATTATGAAAGACAGGGAAGTAGGAGACATTATGGAGGATAAGTACATGAGGAAGTAATTATAGTCATAGTGAAAGAAATAGATTGGTTTATGCACGGGGTGGGAAGACAAGAGTTCACTGAGGAAGGAATATGTAGCAAGGAGCATGCTCAGTGATAGCATGATGGGAATAAGAAACTAGGACGGGGACGAGTGTTGAAATTGCTAAATACTTCAAAGAGGGTTAAGGAGGAGATATATATCGAAAAAGTTATGGTGGGGAGGGGAGTTAGTCAGGGTTAGTACAAGGACAAAGCCATTAGGCAGGATTCACGAAACCTCCATGTAAGAGTTATAACTCATACACGGAGGCTGCAGTTAAACGGAGTGATGTCAGCATGCTCTGCATATTAATGAGAGTATGCTGAATCACACTTAAGGCCAACACGGTCCGTGTAAGACAGTAGGGGGCGTGTCCGTAGGCCGAGCCCTGTAAGCGGACACGCCCCCAGAAGAAGAAAAGTACCCAAAGTAAACACCCACGACAGAGTCCACGGAAATGTGAATAAACAGAACACAACACATGCCCCCACAGACTATGAACAGAAAACATATAAATAAACATGTTTTATATTTTTTTTTAAATTGTAAAAATGTTTAACCGTGAGTCTTTCGCTTTGCTGGCATGCCCATAGCGCAGCTACAGTTAGCAGTCAGTGGGAAAGCATATAAGAACTAAATATGCAAAATAAGCCAGGAAGCAATAGCGTAGCGGTAGAGATGTTGGCTGAAGAGCAGCCATTCATGGTTCGAGCCCCCACAACACCAATTTTTTTTTTTTCAAAATAAGCAGGAAACAAGTCCCTGACAAATATGTGCACATAAAACCACAATTTATGTAAAATGTAATGAAATAGCCCATTTATATTAAAGACATGTGAGGCAACAAAAGAATAAAAAATGCCAGATGTGCTCATAGCTGAGCTAAAGTTTAACAGAGTGAGTGCATCTGCCCGTAGATGAACAGTGGTTTAACTGGTGCAAAATGAGTGTCCGTTGCTGAGCAGTGGTTTAACATGCTAAATCTATGTGCCCCTAACTGAGCTGAGCGTAATATGCATGCCGATAGCCAAATGAGGCTTAAAGCAGCATACCCCGTTTGCGCATAGCTGCGCACTGTGCAAACAAGCTAACCGACGGGCAACGTTGAGCAAGCTGTATCAAAACTGCCTTTACACAGACACACCTCTCAGCATGTCTAGACAGTCATGAAAAATAAAAAGCAATGGCCAGGTTCAAACCCAGGATACTATACACCATAGTCAAGGTACAGAACCACTAAGCCATGACAGCAGTACCTAGAAATGCAATAATAGCTAATATATAGGAATGAATACAAACTACAGCATGACAATGCAGGTTTACTGAAGTTGATACAATTCCAAAATGGCCAATCACAGATATGTGCGGGAAAAATGGACTATATAAGCCCCATAGGCGGGAATACACAACATAAACGATTGTAGAACTGACCTGCAGGCAGAATGACAGGAGTAGGAGAGGGTAGTAGCTTCTGAGCACAGAGGTGGGGTGTTGAGGAGACCAGGTACATGGTCTGGCTCCTAGTCCATAATCATGAGGCCCAACTCATGCAGGGCCAGGTCCTCTGGGGAGCATACAGGGCCGAGGCATGGGACCGGTTGGCTCTTGATCTCACCAGTGCCACAGGGATTCCAAGGACTGATGAGCAGGTCCATCACCACCATGCAGACCTGAAGAGAAGCAAGCAGGACCAACTGAACCTTTAGATCCAGGAGGCCCGGCAAACACCCAACGCCCCACTACTGAGTAAGTAACATTTAATTATGTATGTAAGAAATTAAACTAGCTGATATTATGGAGATGTGTATTCCAATATTACTTCATTTATATTACAGCTGCAGGTGTTTGTTCTGCAAACTGCAGAGCCTATGGCGATAGGCTGGTGCGGTTGCACCACCAGGCAGGTCAGTAATCCACTACCAGTAACCGTAAAGAAATATAAAAGTATGACAGTCAGCAAAAGAGTGCAGTGTAGTCAGTAAGGAATAAAATCTGCAAGTAACAGTGTGAAAGTGTCTGCAAGTCTTGCTTGATTACAAAAGTGTGTTTCAGCCCGTAAGTTAAACCAAAGAATGAAACTGTCTGACATATAGTCTGAAACAAAAATGCCCTACCTGTAAGAAAATAGTACACAACCTGCAGCAGGCTGAGAAGTATAGCTGCAGAAGATGATGAAATCACATGTGTGAAATATATCCCTGTGGAAATACTGAAACATGACAGAAGTGAGACTGCTGGAAAGGATTGTAATAACTACAGGTAAAACATGTCAATAAAGCCTAGAAGTAAGTACCATCCTGAATAGTAAAATGAAAGCAAGTGATAGAGTGTGAGAAAGTGTCATGAATCCAGCAATACAGTAGTAATAACCCCTGAATAAAGTATACTGCAGTCAAGACAGAATGAAATGCATGTGAGATTCAAAACCAAACAGCGAAATCTGTTCAAAGTGTTGCTGCATGTGGAATGTGTATCCCAAAATCTGGATATGTTGCTCTCAGCCTGAAATATGCAGATAGGATGATTGTCTGATATACCAAACATCCACACTTGTCTACAGCTATATAAAGCAAATGTAGCAAGATGATGTACCTGAACAAAGCTAGATATGGATGTGTATGAAGAACACTAAAATGTATATTGATGTTGCAGTAACAGTCCTATCACCAAGTTGAAATAGTTATCATATAGGAAACTGTAGTTAGAACAGTAGTGTGTATATAACTGCAGCTATTAGAAATGTACAGCATATGTATTGTTATTCGAAGGTGTTAATATTACTTTCTTTACCCCACCCTATAACCACATATAACCCATTCCACATGAAAATGGTATGTGCAATCACAATTAACACCTCTGGACGTTTGTCCTGTTGGGTCATATATATCTGCATGTCCGTTGATGCATCTGCCCTGTTCATACATCCGCACCTGATGGCCTGTTGCCATCAATTAACCCTGCATGTTGTTGGACTGTGTATTTCTGTTCAAATTATGCATGTGTTATGCACGCTGTTCAATGGTGTGAATATCTGGGTGTTTGGTTAATGGGAATACTAATGCATGCTGTTACAACCAATTGTGAATGGTATTATATGTCACTAACCCAAACTGTCATGACATAATGCAAAACATAGGATGACAGGGAAGGCGGGTTCCAGCGGACCCACCTCTCCCACCTCAGCTGATGAGTGCACCTGGCACTAGTGCCGAGTCCGGACCCTTCTCCGGTGGCCCTGTGCCACCTGTGGGTGGAAACGCTGCAGGGGATGGGGCTCGCCCCCCCCTCTGCAAGTGTGGCTGGAGGAGAACCACCACTCACCCTCCGTAGCATCTGGACTGTTGTGCGTAGGGAGATTCGGGACTCTGTACTCGAGCCCCTATGCCAGCTTGAGGCACGGGTGGTGCAACTAACGGGCATGCCTGTTTCCCCGCCGACACAGCCCCCAGCACAGCCCCATCCTGGGCAGTGAAGGAACAGTGGCAACTGCCCATGGGTGGGGATATCAGTTCCACTGTTGCCATCTGTGGGCTCATGGGCTCTGGATAGCCAAACCTCCATCCCCGTCAATTGTGTAACCCCCCCACATGTGTCATACACCGCCCCTGTATGCATCTTATTTGTCTTGTCTGTTTACCTACCCAACCTACCTCCCCAGCTGTACCGACCTCCTTCACCTGACATACCACTCTCACCTGAAAAAAAAAAAGGGCACTCTGTACCCACAAAAAAATTACGCCCCATACATAGCTGCCCATTCTGCACACATGTCTGCTGGACATGGAACCTATTAATTACAATTGGCTGTACAACAAGTATTATTGTTGTCCTGACACCTCTCTCAGGGGTGGAAGGTTTCAAATGTCACACCAAATTACATACATATGCACAGCTGTTGCTGATGAAGAAATGGGCAGCTATGGGCCTTACCTACATCCCTCCTGCACATCCCAAGCTTGTTTCCCTACTGTCTTACCCTCTTTGTGACCCCTTTTTCACCACTTTCCTGTCTCCCCATTTTATTTTCTTTCAAAGAAAATAGCACAGGTGTGCGCCAGAGTAAGCACCGTTAAGCGGTTGTAAGCGGGTGTGTGCTTGTGTGCTCGGAGCTAAATGCCAGTGCGCATGTGTGAGCTCTGTGCAAACCAGTGCTAACCCGGTTACAACTGCTTAAAAGTGCCTTAGTCACTTTGATTGACAGGTCCTGTACTCAATTCAAAAGCAAAATAAAATCCCACTGTCAGTCCCGAACCCAGGACCTTGGAAACACTAGTCTGTACGACCTACCACTAAGCCATGACTCTTATACAAAAACATTGTGCTAAAATAAATATAACATGTAATAGTAGGGATGAATGTAAAGGGAATATAGGATGTGTAGTACACAAAGCATGTCATTTAAAATTACTGTCAAAACTACTGGATTTCCATAATAGTAGTGTGTGAACAGAAACAGCCATGCTAGTTGGCAGCTTGTAGATAATAAGGTCAGTTAAAGTACATAGATATATGTATGCATATGTATATATATATATATATATATATATATATATATATATATATATATATATATATATAGATATATATAAATATCTATCTATATATAGTTGTAGGAGTCAATGTGCATACACACTTACTACAGGGAACATGAGAGAGGAATGGAGAAATGTGAATATACAACACAGCCTGAATCATAAGAAAGATACTAACCTTTACACTCACAGACCACTGTCCGCAGCATACCAGCATGGTCCCCACCCTCACAATCTGAAAGGGCGATGCCTATCCCACATACCCTTTTATAGCACTGACCTGAAATCACAGTGAGAACTGCAATCAGTACACAACTGGCTGTATGCAATTAGCAAATGCTGGCTTACAATTGGTGCAGAGGCCATCTCATGGACCTATGCAGATACCTACAAAAGCATCCAGTGCTAACACTCACCACATGCAATACATTCATTGCATTGTCTGTAAGCAGACAGAGGGAGAGCGAGAAGTGAGAGAGAGAGAGAGAGAGAGAGAGAGCAAAAAAAAAAAAATAAAAAATCAGACACTGTGGCTCTGTCACCCGAAGTTGTCAGCACTGACAGTAGCAGAAGCAAGCAGAAGCTGTGGTAACGCAACCAGCTGCGACAAACAGAGGTAATGCAAAGTAGCAGGTTAATAGTGTGCATACTGTGAACCCTCCAAATGTGTCATAGGTCTGTATTCATAGGTATGTCCATGTGATGTGTTGTGTGTACATAGTTCCACCAAAAGGGGATGACCATACATCACATGTCAATCAGTCTTAGGCCATGATCCTGGCAGCATTTGTCTGTGCGTTGGCCCAGCAATGGCTGTAGTGACTGCTTTGAAAGGTCAGCCAAGTTCAAAAGTCAGGATCAGCCCATCTCAAAGGCACACTGGCTGGGAACAAGTGTCTGCAGGTACCCGATGTCACTGCATATGCATCCCATACTGCATAATTCCATAGCTTAGCAGACCAGGCCTGTTATGCATATGATGTGGTAATTCCCAGGGTCAGTTGAGGTGCCCCCTTAGTGGTGTGGGACCACTGTTGCTGTATGCCACTGTCCAGGTACATATCCTGTAGTACAGCCAAGATAAATTATCAGTGTTATATGCGGTTGTATGTCCTCTCGGAGTGCCGGTAGCACACATCCAGGGGTACCATGAGGTCACAGTGATGCTGTGTGTTCTCCTCTGCTGAGGGCGGCCCTCACCTGGACATGTGAGATGATAGGGAGGTTACATCCAGCTGGGATAAATATTTTAAAGGTGGGGGAGAAGGAGGGGGGATACGTGCACCGAACATGTCTGCAAGATTGTTGCCAATATCCGTGTGTTTGGTGAATGTTAAGTAGGTGTGGATTAACATAGAGCATATCTGAGGCATGTGGTCCATATGTGTAACATAACCGAAGAAGGCCTTGTGGTCATCCATAGTGTTTGTGTCCATTTCCCTCCCAGAGTAGGCCGTGGCCATTGCTATGACGGACTGTAGCGTAGTACCAGTGCTGACCACAGATGTCTTCCCTTAATGTGAATGTGCTCTGTCCTGCAGTAGCCTCCTGCTATTGTTATACAATCTGCCTCTGTCTGGGGTCCACCGGACAGGATGCCTAACCTTTGTGCATAGGGTCTGGGTTAGACATGTGTGTGCAAGTTCCATGCAATCCGTGGCATGTCCGTGGTAAGCATTTGCAAAGGGGTCAGCAGTGTGGCTTGTGGCTTCCACTGGCCCAGTGTGCTGCATGGATACCATCTCAGTCCCAGCAAGTGAATAACTGTCTAATCACATACATATCAAAGTAGTCTACTGTGCTGGTGGTGGTGGTGGGATATGTATATCCAGGACAAGTAACGTCTGTCCTCATCACAGTAGTGGACAGTGTCCCACATACAGTACCTTGGGATGAACCCCCAGAGTGAGGTTGTGCATTGCACCTGTCAGTGTGTGCTGACCGATGGGGCATGCTACTATGTTGTGTGGAATGTGGCAGGTATTGTTGCACAGGTGTTGGCTGAGCACTGATATCTGGCCATGTACCTGTGTATCCACCACGACACACACACATGCAACATATGGGAGTAGTAGTATATCACTACACATGAGTATCATGTATAGTATGTGTGCCATATATTGCTGACATGGTCTGCTGATATCCTGTCTGTGTTCTCTTCCAGGGAGATGGCGCGACAGCGTAACCCCGCCTACTCTGTGGCAGAAGATGAGGAGATCCACCAGAGCCTGGTGCGGGAGTATGACATCCTGTTTTCCCGCACCAGTCAGAATCAGCAGGAGAGGGCCGCACTGTGGCAAGACCTTCTCCGTAGGGTAAATGATATTGGCATGCATAACAGGACATATGAGCAGGTACGACATCACTGCAGTGATTTAATCTGAAGTGTCCAGCAGCGTGCATCAGATATCCACAGGCAACAGGTCGCCACAGGAGGTGGGGTGGCCACACATCCCCCCCTCACCAGACTGGAGGGGCTACTCCTAAGTGTTGTGGCTCCAGCCCCGGAACACCAACAGCAGTACACCTGCATTATGATGGAGGCTGGTTCCACACAGCAGCACGACATGGAGCATGCAGGTAATATGCCATATGTACACCTGACTGTTCTGTACACTGTATCATATGCAATATCAATGGCACAGTTGTGCCCACTGACATTAATCTCATCATTTCTGCAGGTCCTCCAGGGTTACAGCAAGACAGGCCATCCATGCTGGTGAGTGTGTTTAACATAACCTATAATAGTCCTGATAATGCTAGTAACAGTAGTGTAACTCAGTAGTGCTCTGTGTGTATACTGCGGGGTGTGCATGTGTGCATGTGTGCAGGTGTGCCTGTGCCCATGTGTGCATGTGTGCAGGTGTGCCTGTGTCCACGTGTGCATCTGTGCATATGTGCCTGTGTCCACGTGTGCATGTGTGCATGTGTGCCTGCGCCCACATGTGCATCTGTGCATGTGTACACATGACCACATGTGCATATGTGCATGTGTGCATGTGCCCATGTGTGCATGTGACCATGTGTGCATGTGTGCATGTGTCCATGTGTGCATGTGTCCATGTGTGCATGTGTGCATGTGTCCACATGTGCATGTGTCCACGTGTGCATGTCTGCATGTGTGCATGTGTGCCTGTGTGCATGTGTGCATGTGTGCTTGTGTGCCTGTGTGCATGTGTCCATGTGTGCATGTGTGTATAAGTGCATCACTGGTAACAATGTCTGGAGACTGTAAACTGTGTTTCCTGTCTTCATCCCACAGGTTCTGGGGCTGCTCTGGTGACCTGCAGCAGGGAACCTGAATCCTGTGCCATGGCTACTGGTAATGATGATATTTGTGTAATGGTACAGGAAGGTGTGTCAGGGTCTGCCATTGGTCAGCCAATTGACAGTACACAGCTGTCAACCCCATCATTGCGCACAGTCATCCTGCCTGTACATCCTTTGTCACCATTGTCCCTAGGTGATGGACAGGATACAGTGGGCATAGACCAGGGTAATGTGGTACCTGTGGCACATGCGTCCCCACACAGCAGCCATGGGCAGGGTCCTCCGATGGTACCACACAGACAGTTGCCCATGGGTTCTCGTGGGAGCATCTGTGGGCGTACTGCCTCTGGACGATGTGCCCAAAGAGGTCTGTCAACCTCAGCTATGTTTCGGACTGTCATGCAGGCACAGTCACATATGGAAAGGTACACCAGACAGGGTCTGAGGGAGCTGAGAGCATGTCGCACAGCCATGACAGACAGTATGCGTGACATTGCGGATGCTATCCGTAACTTCACCGATGTCATAGTCAGATGTTGTGGGGACATATTACAGCAGTTCCACAACCAGATGTCCATGAGCCAGGGCAATGGTGGGCGTTTGCGGCGTCGACTTGGCCGTATGCCGGCAGCAGCAGCTGGCAGTCGGCGTGGACGAAAACAGGCTCGCGCATGCCCCCATAGTGCCAGCAGCAGCCCCAGCAATGCTGGGTCTGTGCTGTTATCGGAACGCCCTAGGAGACCACGTGCACATGGCTCTGGACAGTCCCAACAGGGACTTGTGTCCAGTCAACACACTCCCGCTTCTGATGACAGTACCCAGTCTGGCTTTGTACTGGATATGGTCCGTAGCACCCCAGCCAGGCACAGGTACCGTGTCCGTGCACACAGACCTTGATCTGTATGGCCTGCCAGGTGCAGTCTGTGGCTGTCCACAAACCCCTGTATATGGCAGCCATGAGGTGGAACTGTGTGCATGCATACACACATGCGAAATGTTAACACCTAGGGCAACCACATACACGCACACACTGCACCAACACTGCCCCACCCTGTACTGCTGCCCCTCACCAACACACATACACACACGTCAATTGGTGGTATCAGTGGCTGACTCAGGCATACCTAATCCACACCCTGTGCATATGATGACACTGTGCCACCTCCTGCAATCTCCAACATCATTGCGGGGACAGGTAAACACATTGCTGATGCACAGGGTGACTACATAGAAGTGTATTAGTAGTATCATGTTGGTAACAGTACAGTGTGCTGCTATGACTGTGTGTTTATTCCAGCATGCCTGTTGCAGTAACTTTATGAATGTCCTGAATTGTTATCTGCACCCATAGTACATACCAAAGTATAACAACTGCACATAATTGCATGCCAGTGGTAAGGTTGTCAACAGATAGCCGCATACATGGGTAGCACACTGGGAAAGCTAACGCAAGTAGTGATATGCAATGGTGGACATGTCCAGTAATGGTGTCAAGTTGCCCACAACAACTATGCCATGTGGATGTCCGCGCATGTATATATGTGTGCAGTACCAATGTAATCCAAATCACAAATAAGTATGACATAATATCGGTTCTACCATGGGCATCTGCGCTGTGTATTCCTGGGTACATGTTGATAGTGCCTACATATTTGCATTGTTACTTACTGTTATTGTTACCCCTTCTTTGTTGTATAATGCACTACTTCCAGCCCTGTTTACTGTAGCTTTGTTTGCATGCATGTTCGCTTGGGGTCCCCTGGAACACTGCTTACACCTGCAATGCAGAGTTACAGTGCTTCTGTAGACTTCTAGTGACATCTGCATAGTGTACGATACGTATGTCAACTTTACACATGACAGAACGTCACTGTCTGTCCTGTACGCATGTACGTTGCCTGTGACACATTGCACACGTCTTACCTGGCATTTACCCACGTGTGCAGTCATATATGTCAGTGCTATGAAACAGTAGCGGTACACCCACACATACACACCTTCAATATGTTGTTCCCCATTGGCCCTATGTGTTGGTACTCACCATGGCAATCACTGTACTAGGGTAGCATGTGCAAAGGTAACCTGTGAATCGCCTCTATGGTCCAGTTGTGGTTTATGTGAGTCATGTGTCATTCTCACAGCTGCCACATGTATGCAGTCAGCCATCACCCTTGGCCAGGAACGTACAACACATGTGTGGGATGCCACCACACAGCCAATCTGGGGACTGGTCTCTCTGAACCCAGTAATGCCATACCCTGTCAGGTGGCATGTCATATATACTACGTCCTGGACAAACGTCAACCCCAATCCCTGCTGCTACTATTGATAATAACCCTGAAGATGTTCCTGATAGTTTTGACCAGTTCTTTACTGAGACATTTCAGGCCCTAGCTAGCCATCTACCTCCTAGCTCCCCTGGTCCTGAAAGTAGCACCCCTAGAAAACTACTTGCGTCCAGCTGCCAACCAGTCGCCACTTCACTTCTCCGTACCTTGATTGTAACAGTGAAACCCACTACACTTTCTGCTGATCAACTCCCTGCCGAGTACCTATCAAAACCAGATGATGCTATTGCTTACCCCGTCTCAAAGGTAATCACAGGAACCATGTTAGAATCTAACTTTCCCACCATCTGGAAAATGTCATATGTAATCCCACTTCACAAAGGAAGCAGCTCTACTGAAGTCTCCAATTTTAGGCCAATAGCTATACTCTCTCCACTTGCAAAGATTATGGAAACTTTCATCATAGACAAGTCATGCACCACCTAATCCAAACTCGCATTATGGCAGACACTCAGCATGGCTTACATCCTCATCACAGCACTACGTCAGGCCTCCTAGCCTTTACTAACACCATAAGCCATACTTGCAACAATAATTATATATCCGCAGCCCTCTTTTTGGATATTTCAAAGGCATATGATATGGTTGATCACCAACTTGTACTCCACACCCTGCAAAGACTGTCTAGATACTGGAGCCTTCCAATGGTTTCAATCCTACCTGCATGGTCGACAGCAGGCTGGCCTCTGGCAGAACAAACTCTCTGACCTTCTACCTTACACCCTCAGAGTACCACAAGGCTCTATACTAGGGCCCATGCTGTTCTCCATCTTCATTAACGACCTTTATACTGTCATCCCAAAAGCCAGCTGTATCCAATATGCTGAATACTTTACTCTGATCTGCTCAGCCACATCTCCAGTAGAGTTATGGTCAGCTACCCAGACCACCTTTAATACAATAGCGAACTGGCTTTCTGAACATCGTCTGATCCTAAATCCCAATCAAACTAAACTGCTGTTATTTCACCAACACGTAGGTCTACCACTTTCACCGTTACCATAACATCAACTGATGGCACAATAATCTCCCCTGACCCATCTCCGAAACTATTAGGTGTCATCATAGACAATAATCTCAAATGTGACATACATGTTAACCAGATTATCAAAGCCATCAATAGAAAACTAGGGTCACTTTACAGAATTAAAGCCTTCCTAGCCCCTCCAGCTAAAGGTGCCATAGCTCGCTCACACCTTGTTTCAATCCTTCTGTATGCATCCCCTCTACTCTCGAATATGAACAAGACTGTCCTTAACAAACACTCAATTTGCTACAACCACATTGCCAGGTTTGCCACTGGGCTGCCTTTTAGGACACATCATTGCATCAATCTAAATCAGCTTGGTTGGCTTGCAATACCCAGCCTAATACAGTATAACCAACTGATTATGGCCTATAAAATTCTCTATAATCCAGACAATACTCCTGCACTTCAAATATTATCACCCCCTATAACAATCCTAGACCGCTTCGATCCTCTAACAAAGTACTACTTCAGACTAGCAAGTTTAATAACACAGCCGGTGATTCTCTCTTTGCAAACCCTGTAAGTAGATCCTGGAACTCACTTCCAGCTGATATTACCCTACTGTCCACCTTAGGTCAATTTAACAGTAGACTCAAACAACATTTGTCACTTAACTGGCTATGTCAATGTATCAAGCCTGGCTAACTCGAATGTGTAAAATCTGTGAACCACTTTACTGTGTAATTTCAATTTCATCCTGACTTGTGCTCAGGTCTAACATTAACCTGTGGAACATGTTTGACTTGCTTACTTATGTAATCTCTGTAAATAATCTGTTTGTAATATGTAATGCTAGTATTATGTAATGCTGTATCTGCTACCCTCATAGCTTGTCTCCACGGGCCTCCCCTGGAAATGGACATGCATCCAGTCGGGCTATCCCAGTCAACAAATGTAGGATAAATAAATAAATCAATACAATATATTACAGTGATGACAATACCAGTCAAACATTGACACACACTGACAGCATGCTGAACACACTGGGGCATACGTGGGGACTCAGAATAGCAGCCTGCCTGGGCATCACACACCTCCGCAGCTGGCACACAGGCATATGTTCCGTTGGAACAGAGCACATGCCACACATGGCACGCACATCCCCTGTGCCACACACTCACAGCCTGTAGGGCTACACAACACACCTGCTATAGACATGTCAGATACCTGTCTTGTGTGCTGCACTGGGGTCCCGCTTAACAGGCTGTATCTGGTGAAGGTCACAGTGATATGACTCAGGGGCACTATGGTCCACCACAGCACACATGCATACAGGTCAGTCAGAGGCATGGACAGATATGACTCACTTATTGACCATGCCAGTGTGGCTGCCTGAGACATACCTCCCTGGACTACATGATAGGGAACATAGAATGGATCTCTCAGCATGTGGCACAGGCCAGTATGAGCCTGATGTTGGTTGCCAACATACCCTCACCAGGTATTCCACCACTATATGTGGGAAGGGTGTTGTATGTCTACATTATGCTCAGTCTCCACTGTCATTCATAGGGTATCCACTGGCTGTCAATGTGTGCTTACATGCTAGGGAAGCCACAATGATGTGCACGGGTCATCTTGCACGTGACACCCATGGCCCGATGTATAATGGCAAAGCTCCTTGGTACACACATACTGCCTTATGCTGCAGGGCATGGTTTACATAGCGACCTCTGTGGGTATCACACAGGTTAGGACACTAACAGTGCTACTACATAACAACAGCAGTGTACACCGGAAGATGCATGCACCAGACACTGCCCTCAGCACGGTGAACTGCAATGTCTGTGCAGTACCAGATTCATGATTCATGGCTCACAGGTGTTACCCATCACTGACAGGTTATGCCCCATACCATGCCTGTCGTCCCCTACACATGTAACACACAAGGATAGGGGGTGGTATCCCAAGGTAACACAGATACACACACCTCCAGGTTGTTGGCACAGCAAAAACCATCAGGGCCTACTCATGTGCAGCTGACAGTGTATCGGACTGCCATCTGGTTCATAGCCTGGCACACACAACCCTCACATACACAGGAAGGCCACCTATCCTCCATAATAACACTGGCAATATGACAGTCTCAAGAACTGTGTTTATAAGGCTGTACTGCATCCAGCCAAACATTGTGTGTGAACATTACTGTAGCTACAACACACTAGTTGAAGAGTTCACAGCATGTGGTCACCGAATTGCAGTGGAATGACATGTTACCACTACCACAACAGGTGGGAACATGCAGCACCTGTACATCGACTACATGTACACTATATGGCCCAGACCAGATGTGTATCCCCTGCTGTAGGTCTTTCACCATAGACACCCACACTGTATAGGGACATACCACGTGCAGACCCTGCACAGTAAGACACAGTCATATTGGTATACATTGCAAATACCATTTATCCACACGAAGCATGTGTCAGACATGGTAACTACTGCAGGTCACAGGTATTTATGTGTATGTGTCACACACATACATCATGTGCAATGCCATTGCTGGTTTAGGCAATGGCATGCATTGTTATGTACAAACACCCACACAAGGTCATACTGTGTGACACAACCACACGTGACAGTTGTGGGTTACCAAAACATACCTATCTGTACTCTGACAATGGTAATAGACACAGTAGCAGAGGACACTATTGGCATTACTAGCCAACTAGCCCTGTTTGGCTGTGCTGATAGTGTGGTGACATCCCCTGTGTTTACTGGGGGAGTATGTAGCATCTGGTGTATTGTAGTATTTGCCAAATGGATCTGTGCACTCACACTTGCATTTACACACACCCTACTACCCCCACACACATGCACACTTGCCATTTGCAGGATTCATTCCCCTACCTAACTAAGTCATGACACGTGAGAGAGACGCATTAGCAAAGCGCACTATTTGGTTTACTAGATAGTTCATCTTCTCTGGCAATACTTATAGGGTGCTGACAACATCAGTATTTTGAAAGGGTAATGTGCATCAGGTAGTGTGATCTCCTGATTGCCAAAACTAACATGTTTTTCATACGGAAATGCACACACACGAACTCCCCACATCCAAACACACACACATGCCATTTACAGGTTTCAAAGTCCTACCTAACTACATTACAATACTCAGGAGAAACGCATTAGCAGAGTGCGCTATTCACATTACTGGGAGGCTTCCTTTTTCCTGCTGTACTTATAGGGTGCTGACATCATCTGTGTTTAGAAAGGGGAGTGTGCATCCTGTAGTGTGTTCTCCCAGTTGCCAAAAGGGACATTTCCCTCACACATATTTGCACACACACAGTAACCCCCCCCCCATCCAAACACACACACTTGCAGGATTCAAACCACTACCTAACTATGTTATGACACTCGAGACAGATGCATTAGCAGAGTGCACTATTTGCATTACTAGGAGACTTCCCTTCTCCTGCTGTACTTATAGGGTGCTGACATCATCTGTGTTTAGAAATGGGAGTGTGCATCCTGTAGTGTGTTCTCCCAGTTGCCAAAAGGGACATTTCCCTCACACATATTTGCATACACACACTAATCCCCCCATCCAAACACACACACTTGCCATTTGCAGGATTCAAACCACTACCTAACTATGTTATGACACTCGAGATGGACACATTAGCAGAGCACGCTATTCGCATTACTAGGAGGCTTCCCTTCTCCTGCTGTACTTATAGGGTGCTGACATCATCTGTGTTTAGAAAGGGGAGTGTGCATCCTGTAGTGTGTTCTCCCAGTTGCCAAAGGGACATTTTCCTCACACATATTTGCACACACACAGTAACACCCCCCCCCATCCAAACACACTCACTTGCATTTGCAGGATTCAAATTACTACCTATGTTATGACACTCGAGATGGACGCATTAGCAGAGCGCACTATTCGCATTACTGGGAGGCTTCCCTTCTCCTGCTGTACTTATAGGGTGCTGACATCATCTGTGTTTAGAAAGGGGAGTGTGCATCCTGTAGTGTGTTCTCCCAGTTGCCAAAAGGGACATTTCCCTCACACATATTTGCACACACACAGTAACCACCCCATCCAAACACACACACTGGCAGGATTCAAACCACTACCTAATTATGTTATGACACTCGCGATGGATATTTGCAGAGCGCGCTATTCGCATTAGTGGGAGGCTTCCCTTCTCCTGCTGTACTTATAGGGTGCTGACATCATCAGTGTTTAGTAAGGGGAATGCGCATCCTGTAGTCTGTTTTCCCAGTTGCCAAAAGGGAAATTTCTCTCTCACAGCCTTTCACACACACAAACCCCACTCACACTGAGCATTTGCAGGATTCGAACCCCTATCTAACTGTATTATGACACTTGACAGAGACGCATTAGCAGAGCGCACTATCTAAATTACTGGGCATCTGTTCTGCACCTGTAGTATTTCTAGGGTGCTGACATCTTTATTTCCACAGAGGTATGTAGATGTAGTGCTACCTGTCAGGTGGGGGATAGCATATATATGCATTTGCAGCCACCTACGTCAGGGTCAGATATGCACATCGCACTGGCAGGTTATGTTCTATACCATGCTTTGGGACCACAGGACCTATAACACACAACACAACCAGTCCAGAACCCAACACCCACATCCAGGACACACACTTAGCTTCCCTGGGAACAGTGCCAGGATATGCAGGTATTCACATACACCATTCCAGTTGTTAACATCAGGTACAGGCATATTGTGTGTGAGAACTACTCAGGCCTCTACCACTTTACCCTACAGCCACTACAATTTGTGGGTCCATGTGCTATGGCAGAACCACACACCACAGCCACATGGGTGAATACATATTGCAACCATCCATCTGCAACGTGGGTACTCACTGTTCCACACCAGAGGTAGACCACCATTGTTGATATCTGACCATGACCACCTTTCCCTGGACATCCATATCTCATCTCCAACCCCAGGCAAGGTTGTCACTGCACACAAACTGTGTTTAGCACAAGCAGACTCTACACTTGTGTAGACTGGGGTGGATGACTTCAGAGGACCCATGCTGGAGGACTATACTGGCCACTCAGCATAATCCTTGACACTTGCATCCTATAAGCATGTGTACAGTTTGCATTGGTCATGTTATCCCACATATACCCATGACTGCTCCACAACAAGACATCTGTCAGCTGTACACCGGCCATATATGCGCCATTCAACAGACAGAGTGACCTAATACATTGCAGAGCTGTAGCCCACAGAGGGAGGACATCTGTGGACGGTTCCAGCACAGCACTTCATTCACACATATACTCATTACAACACAGTGTTGACAGTGGAATCGTCCAGAGAATGCAGATAGGGCTCCCCTCAGTCTGTTATTGACGGACACCTACTGTCAGAGATCCTCAGCAACCCTCTCACAGCACACACTGACAACATGGCTGTGGCTTAGCACATTCAATCCCTGAGACCTCTGTGGTGCCCCTGCTTGACAGAGGCACAGCTCACTAGCCTCACATGTTGCCTTCTGTGACCTACTTTACAGTGGCATGGTAGCCTACTATCCTGGGGATGCAGATGCCAAGCACACTCTGGCTGAGCTGTCATTCCCTGGGGCAAGAAGCCTAGTATTGACCTCTACACCCATATGTTCAATTGGCGGATGCACAATATTTGTTGTGCTGTTCTACTGTTTGCAGGTCTTTATTGCCATAGCATTCCCTGTTCCTATGACCAACTTGTGTATCTGTGGCAGATGTTTGCATATGACGGCGATCCACTATATCACTTATGTCTCTGTGGTCATTTACTGTGTGCACTGGGCTGATTGCTGTGTTGTGGTTGGTTCCTGGACTGACACGTACAAATACCAGATATGTGTGGCCAACTGCTACATGGAGATATGGCCTAAGTGTGTGAGCATGCCCAGTTCAGCCTTTCCATGGCATGTTGTCTGACATATGCCTCATTTATCAAAGTGTGCGAGCATGCCCAGTGTGAGCTTTCCATATGTTGCACTCTGAAGTCCAACACATATTTGGGTGTGTGTGACCTTCGACATTATCGCACGTTTATGATTGTGTGCTGGGTGTCATGTTGTGTACTAACTGGCCAACTGCTTCATGTCTGCCACAATAGGGATTATACTGTGCCTGCAGGAATTGCATGGGATACTTTGCAGACAGTTCTCAACATACTTTCATAATGACCTAACGCTGTAGTACCGTATAGTGTACTGGTTTGGTACTTTCACTGTAGTGGACAGTATCCTGGGCTTTAGTCCTATCACTGCTTGACATCTTCATAGTGAGCACAACAGACTGTGTAGGTGCCAGTTGTGCACATATGACCATGTTGCAATATGTTCAGATATGGACTACCTACACCAGGCTCGTCCAACATTGCTAGTGTATTCCACAACATGGGTGGACATTGGCAAACACTAGCGATGTTCCGTAGGCCATTTCTGATGGTAGTCACAGGGTGTGTTTGTCCTTCGACACACATTGTAACTGGAGTTTGCCATTACATATGTCATGGTTGGTATACTGTGCCTCTGTCTACCTCTGACATAACAGTGATACCCAGGGTAGCCTACCATCTCCCATACACTCATCAGGATGCCTCTTGAGGGGTGTCGATATGTGGCACTCTGGCTGACCTGTACCAGGAGTTTACTGAAGTGCGGGGGTGCATTCTGTGTTATGGATCATTCTGTACAGCTTGTCCTATGTATGTCAGTGCTGGGGTTCAGGTCTCTCATGTGCATAGCTCACTGCCATTCAGATTGTACAAGGTGCAACATGTTCATTCATTCCAGGTTGGACATGGCTTCGTACATCAGGCACAGCTTTCCTGTAGCTGGGAAGGATGGTGGTGTGTGGGGCTGCAGTTTGTTTACTCAGGTTGCCTGAGTAAACACATGGCATCTGTTCAGGCTCTTTGCTACCCCTGGTGGGGTACTGTTGTGGACTTTACAGTTGTTGGAGGTGTCTGCTGTGGTATATCCCACAGGGGCTATTGTAGTCAGTTGTGATGCTGATGGAGGATGGCTGCAGAGCCAGAGTGAGTTCCCCTTATCTACATCTGCCAGCCTTCATGTTTGGGTGGGTATATGGTACATGTTTCTGCGAACACTACAGACACATGTTTGTCCAGTGCAGGATATTTATCACCTTTTGTACCCAGGTCTCACATTACATGTTAGGTGCCTCATGGGTTAACACCTTTGTGGTAATTTGTGGGCACTTACTGTATATCCATGGTGGTTGTCTATACACAGTTCTGTGATTAGCTTGCTGACATGGCTATGGCTACAGTTGTATGTTTGTAGGTGGCCCTTTTGTGGGTTGCTTGTGTCAGCTGGGGGTCGGATAAGGTGGGCTGTTTGTACTCCTCTGCATACATGCTGAGTCACAGTCCTTCCATGTTTGCCTATACCTATGGGACATGTATACAGAATGGGGGTGGGGGGGGCCAACACCAGGCCTTGTGGGATGCCACTCATATCCGCTTTGTAGTCTGACATGGATGCGGCATGTCTGACCATGTCAGTTCTGTCCTTGGTCTGCTTTGCAACCCCTCTACTGACATAGGGGTGTATATTTAAGCTGGTGAACATATCCATACTGAACACGTACGGTATTGTCTAGAAGCATGTGCACGGTCCAGCTACGCTGTGTGGACCACATAGCCCTCATCAGTGACCTTAATGACTGCTTCAAATGGGTCAGACATGTTTAGGGGCCGGTTCTGCAGTTACAACAGCCACAGTGTGTAGGGTCCAGTATCAGTAGGTCCACATTAGCCTTCTGTCTGCGGTACATGCTGATCCTTTCCATAGCTGTGCAGAACAAGCTTGTCAGGATCCTGGGGTGGTAGTTTGGAGTATCCATTCAGGCAACACCTTTGTTGTGATGGACCACTGCTGTTGTACACTGCTCTTTGGGTACATATCCTGTGGTAAGGCTGACATTGGCCAGTAGTGTGATTTTGCATTCCATTACTCTTGGGGTCCATGTTGGCCTCAGCACAGGACACCATCACATACCTTTGCTGCTGTGTGTTCTGCTTTGCAGATGATGGCTGTTACCTCAGCATCTGCAATGTCAGGGGACCATCTGCTGGGATAGGTAGTTTGCACTCGGGGGGGGGGTGTTTGCACTGCACCTGACAGGTTGCATGTTAGCAATATGTGTGTGTGTTTGGTATGTTGTTTGTAATATCTGTGTGATTCGGAGCATATCTGTGGATGCCCAACATGGTTCCTACCATCAGTTGGGTAAGCCTTGTGATTATCCTTAGTGTCCTGTACGTGTTGTATCTTCATAGGTTCATGGGTTCATAGTAGGCTAGACACCCTAGGCCATTAGTAAGCCTAGCTAGAGTGTGTGTGTCTTTCGCCACCCCTTGCTATGTTCAATTATGGCCATTTATGAGGTTCTTCACTGTGCATCTGTCTGGTCGTGACACAGTGGGGACCCCCAGTATATATGTACGGTCATCCATCCACTTGGCAATATTCCTGTTGAGGGGTGTCAGTGAGGGGCTCTGCCTACCATGGATTGGGATCCTGTTTCTGGGTGTGGGGAGCCTATGGGTTATGTATCTGTCCCTCCAGCACATCTTATTTCATTATGTGTTGAGGTTGACATCTGTGACTCTCACAGCTCCAATGGCTTTGATTTCCTGTGGTGTAGCATGTCCATTACTCCTGTGTTGGACATGGCCTGGTACAACAGACATACAATGCCTCTGTGTAGGCAGTGCGTGACTGCAGTCAGCTGGGGTGTCTACAGCCAGGCAGCATATGACATATATTTCACACCCTTTATCCTGTTGGTGGGGTAACTATGAGGTCTTCCGAACCGCTGCAGGTGTCACGTATGGTACATCCCATATGAGTCATTGTACTAGATTATGGGTCTGATAAGGAAAGAGTACAGTGGCACAGTGACCTCTGTTGATGTTGATGTGAATCCTTTCATGATACGGTGTCCAGTATCAACTGTCTTCACAGCCACATTGGCATTGTGGCTGTCACATGACAGATTAATGTCGACCTGTGTCCCTAGGTCCCTGATGACTCCTTGCATACATAATGGTTTGACACCTACATGGTACTTTGTGTACCTTGTCTGGTATTTGGTGGGACATCCATACTGTCCAGTGTCTTTGGATGTCTGCGTGGGGTTCTTGTCTGTGAGAGTGTGGTCTGTTGCATGCTACAGACTGTACAGCAGTTTTGACTACAGTTATGTGCACGTGGGTGGTGTCTGCTGCTTTGTGCATTGTCAGTTACCTGGCTATATGGGTGTCTGTGCTGCATATGGATACTCCCCCTCCTTTGATGTCTTGGTGCAGGTGTTGGGGCCATAACACATGGTATGTGGTATAACCTAGTAGTGCTGGTGTGCTATCACCTGGCCTGCAGCAGGCCTCTGTCACTGGACAGGCATCAATGTTCTCCATAATGGGAAGTGCCTCAGGGGCATGCATATTGCAGTTTACACATCTGGCATTGGTCAGCATTACCCTTATGTTTCCTACCACTTATGTTTTCTAGGGTGATGGGTAGTCTTTTTGGCCTTGCCTACATACGGCTCTATGGAGGCGGCAAAGGCCTTATCCAGTATCCAGACGCACATGGGTAACAGCTGACAGCCATCCCTGTAACAGCAGCATGGCTTGTCATGCTTGACATCTCATGCAGACACACATTACACCCTCTTGGACTGACAGCTGTAACTGTGCCAGCTGTTAAACATGAGCATTCTGTGTTTGTACTGTGGCCTCATTCTTGGTGAGGGTTGGATGCTGCACACAGCCAGTGTCATCCTGCCCTGGGGTACATACTCGGAGGGACCATCCATGTCTCATTTGATGTTGACCGGGGAGGTACATCTCAGGTAATTCACACCAGCATGGACATTGAGTGCATCAAATTTCTGCTTGCTTTGGGGTGACCTGCGTACTTGTGTTAAGTGGCATTTTGTGGCTACTTACAAGCAGCTTACTCTACCCTTTCCCTTGTTCAGTCTGGTGAGTGGGACAGCTGTGTGTCTGCCTATACAGACACCTATTACGACTGCATCAGGCATGTTGTTTCTCCTTCTGGCCTGTGACTGTTTGGCACACCAGCTTTGCGTACTATTCGTTGCATGTGCTATGTTTGAAGGTTGTGGTTGCTTGTGATCTACTTTGGAGGCGTCTGTTGGTGTGGTGTGTTTGTAATTAAGTCCTCAGGGAATATTTGTCTGTGTTTATGTGTTTGGTTTACAGTTGTGGTAGGTCTATGTGGGACTGGGTTTGTGGTGTATGTGGTTACCTTCTCCTCCTGACTAGTGTTGACAGTACTGAGTTGTTGGAGCTCAACCTCTGCTTTGGATACATGGATGCATCTATCACATATGTTTGGATTTATTGGGCATTGTTGTGGTTGTCTGTGTACTTGGTACTGGCGTCACATTGCCTCTGGATTCATAGGTTATACTTGTTGTGGCTGGACTTAGTGGATTGTATGTGTGGACGTATGTTGTTGCCATACTACTGGTCAGTGATTACTTCCCTTTTTATGTTTGCTCTATCATGTGGTATCTTCCTCATTCTCTTGCATGGTTTGGTAATGGCTGGAGGCCAGCATGCCAGATGCCTGCGTGTATGGTATTGTGTGTTGTTGTTACTTGTGATTGCATACTCCAAGCATTCCTGGCTGTGTTCATGGAATGCCTGTATAACATGTTCTGTGGTGTGTCCCATATTCTGCACTTGCACAGGGCCTTTTGTGGATTCAACATCAGTTTTGAGGGCTGCAACCTATACTTTACACATGTTTTTCACTGTGGTATTCTGGCCAGGGACTGGGGTCAGGGTGTGTATATCCAGTGTGCTTACTCTATGGTCTGGTCTTACCAGTGAGGGGTACACTTCTCATCTTGCCATCCAGTACACATGTTGCTGATTATTACATCCAGTATGCTTACCCCTCTTGTGCAAGTAGTACATTGTTCCTGGGCATTTTGGTTTATGGAATCTGGGTAATTTTCTCCTACTGTGTTGGTGCTAGTACAATTCTACCGGTGTATGTCTGGGTATTTTCAGTCGAGCAATATAATGTGGTTTGGGGGGCTTGATATATTCATGTATTCCGACATAGGCCAGGTGCTGTTCCTGGTATTAGGACAGTGGTCTGCAGCAGGCTATATACTGCAAGGCAGTTTTAGCCATTGGTTTTTGACCATGGATATTCCATGCTGCTTCTTGTTGTGGTACCAACATGGGGGTGTGGTTATCCTTGCCATTTCTTGCTAGTCACCCTCCTTTTGTAGCTTGTTCCATGTTTTGCGGCTGTACAGCACAGTATGAGATGTGCCCTGGTAGTGTTAGGGTGCTGATGTGAGCCTTGCCCAGTTCTCTATTACAGGACTGGTATCTACATTCTCCTTACTGTGTGCATTTACACTGCACACATCTTGCTGTTTATACATCTGTCATGGGGTAGTATTACATCTAGGTTCCTATCCCTTGTAGAACCTATGAGGTTGGGTTTGTGTTTTGAGACTTACCTATTCAGGCCATGCTATGGGTACTGACAGCCTTTGCCAGTATCCATGGGGCATGGCATGATAGGTGCATGCCACCCCTAGCAGGTGGTGCAGCATGTCAAACTCCGCATATCTTCCCAGCCTGTAACACATTGGCTCCCCTTTGACTGACTGCATTACTTCAGCCAATTATTGTACTTGATCTTCTTGTCTTCATAGTGTGGCATCATGCTTGGTGAGGGTGAGATGTTAGGCAGGGTCTTCATGTTTGCATATACTAGATGGTGTTACATTGCTTAACACATGGCAATCATGCCTCAGGTGGTGCTGCAGGGCTGCCTCTGTCGGATGCACATACTACACTCCCTGTACATGTTTGAGAGCAGGTTGTGTCATGTTAGGCATCCCTGTTACTATATGAGTGAGTCAGAGAGGGGTATCATTCCCAGGGTTCCTACTGAGCCAGTGTATGTGGTATGCGTTGCCTCTTTGCCAAGGCCAGGGCATACTGGGCACGCCTCCTTCTGCCTACTGGGGCAGGCTCAGTTTGTTCCTCCTCCGAGTCACGCTCTGCCTGTAATGGCCTTTGCAATGGTGGGGGGCTGTTTGGCCCGGCCCTATGCTGGTCCTGCTGCAGCTGTTTTCGCAAGATCATATTATGTAGCATAGCACATACCATGACAATTTGGGTGCATGTAGTTAGTTGGTGTGTACTGCAAGGCTCCACCAGATGTGTCCAGACACCAGAACCATGACTTGAGCAGCCCAAACACATGCTCTATCACATTACGTGTTTGTGCGTGTGCCTCATTATGGCATTCCTGTTCAGGTGTGTGTGCGTTTCTGATGGGTGTCATCAGCCATGGCTCCAGTGCATAACCTGCATCCCCCACTAGGTGTTCATGTGGCATGTCCCCATTGGCAAATGTCTGGTACAGCTGCATCAAATGCCAGATGTGGGAATCGTGATAACTCCCAGGGCAGCCAGCACACACATCCATTATTATGCCCTGGGCATCACACACAACCTGGCAGTTGATGGAGGGGAAGCCCTTGCAGTTAATGTAGGCCCTACCACGCTCACCAGCTGGTGCTTTGATGCGTATGTGCGTGCAGTCTATTGCACCCAGTACCTCAGGGTATTCCGCTATTTGCTGGAAGAGATGCATATTGCTGGCCAATACCTCACGGGCATTGGGGAAATATACATGATCACCGACATGTGCTGACATGGCATCCAGGAACTGGTGTAGTACCCTGGAGGCTGATGCCTGTGATATCCCCATCATATTGCCAGTTGGTCTCTGGAAGGTACCTGTTGCTAGTATTCTTAGGCCAACACATACCTTGGTTTCCACTGGGATGGGTCCCCCTCTGTTGGTTCTGTGTGTGAGGCGTGGCCTGCACAGCTCAACAATTTGCTGCAGGAGCTCTCTGTCCACTCTATAGCACTCTACTATCTCCAGCTCATGTAACCCGTGGTAGGTGACCCTGGGCCTGTACACTCTTCTCCATCTCCTCACTGTGGGTTGTCTGGCACCATCTGCATTGTCACCACCCTCAGCAAGTCGCCTATGTCTCATTATGACAGCTATGGCAGCCCCTAACATTTCTGCTCTGAGTGAAGCTTTTTCAGTTTTCACTTCTATTAGCTTAATCCTGTCTTGCAGTGTCTCTTAATGGAAACATCCTGCACTACTGTTTGCAGAGTTTTAAGTGCTGGGCTGGGCTACTATTCTGCCTGTGTAATTGCCTGCTTCTAATTGTTTTCACCTGCTAGCTTCAGCAGTTATCCCTGCTAGCTTCCTATTAATTCTGTTGCTTCCTTTTTCCTCTCTGTTTCCTCAGGGGGGAGCAACTTGCATACTATCTGAAACACGCACACAGTGGCTTACACGTGCGCACACGTGCTTACACAGTTCAGAATCTACGTATTCGGATTTAAACGCGCATACACCCGCGCAAACACTGTTGCACATCTGCCAACAGCCTCCAACATACTCAGCCTGCCTTACACGTGCTCACACCCGCGAAAACAGTGTTAAACATCTCCCAACACGCTCCCTCATGCTCACACTGCCTTACACATGCACACACTGTCCTACTCGCGCTTCATGGCGCACACACGTGCGCATGCATGGCCAGCAAGAAACTTTGGTGTAGGTAACAGTGTACACCTTCCATCTCTTGACTTTCCATGACTTATCTAGTGGCACATCTCTTTCCATGATCTGTGCCTGTCATCTGTCATGTTACACTGGCCTCCAATGAACTGCATTTCTTTCTACCATTCCCCCCTGTGATGTCACCTATCTCCTACTCTATTCCTCCCTCTTTTGTATCTCTTACACTACTCAGACTGTGCTCATTTGGTATGTGACTGTGAGATTCAGTATCCGAACCCTCATTTACATGAGATTGCCTACTAATGCTTAGTTACATGTCTTAGACTCAGCTTCCCCCCTTAGCAACCGCTACACAGTGGCCATGTTGGTTTTAGTCTGCTGGTCCCTGCATTGTCATTCCATGTATTGCATGAAACCCACATTTGTGGGTTTATAACCTTCTTTTTTATGGTTTTATACAGCGCAGCCCGTTTGCGCGGGGCTGCGAAAAAAAAAATTATAATTTTAATATTTTTGCATCGGGATATCTTGTCAATGGCCACATATTTGGCCATTGGCATGCTGCCTGAATCAAATGCAACCTTTATTTGGAGCTGACATCGCTCCGTTGTGGATTTTGCAGACATGTACTCAGTTTTCAACTGAGTACATTTCTGCAGCTAAAACGTCTCCTACACGGACTGGTTTCTGCTTCGTGGATCGCTAATATACCTCATTTGCATACCTTTCGGATGCAAGTGAGGTATTTAGCATGTCCATGCCCTGTCCGTGTAAGAGACGTTTTAGCTGGTCTCTTACACGGAGTTTAGGTCTGTTCCTGGATCGCGAGGCTTGCATGGAGTGTTGCACGTCTCTTACACTCCGTGCAAGCCTTCGTGAATCCTGCCCATTGTGTTTTTAAGTGAATTTTTAGTTGATTTTTAAAGAGAGGTAATGATGAAAGAGCTGTAAGTTTAGTGGGAATAGGAATAGGAAAATAAATGGCTAAGAACACAAATGAATGGCAGATCTTGCATACTGTTACTTGCTAATGTACCCAAGTAAAAGGCATGCAAGTTTTACAGCAATAACATCAATATGTGACAGGACTTACTTATGTCAATAGATGCTCTTTATCTACTAATAGGCTTCATGCATCAACTATACGTTCAATACAAAAACATGTTAGAAAGCAGTACAATTTTGAAAAGAGCATCACAAACACATATTTACTAAGCACTCAATCATCTACGCACCCTGTGCATCAGAAAAAAAGATGTATGTCTTTTTGAATAAAAAAAAATTGAATCAAGGCTATGGCGCAGTTATTGTCATTCACAGAGGGTGTTAACTGTGCGGGGCAGGAGGCTGACAAAAAAGGTAGTGAGTGCATGTGAGTAAGAAAGACAGGCAGGCAGGAACTTAGATACATTTTCAAATGGCCATTGAAACAGAATGAGCTGTAAGTCTGAATGACCCATGTGCATGTGTCTGTATGGGCACTCCAGGTGAAATGCATGTCTGAGTGTTTGCAAGAACACAACCAAGCTCTATGCTAGCTCTACATCCTGGCATATTGGATAGGTGAGAGCCATGCATGGTAGCTGTAACAGTTTATCATTATCACCCCTTACCCCGAGAACTGGCTCTTCCAGGAGTTGCACTGGTATATCCATGCCCATGGCCTGATATGCTGCTGCTACCCGAACATGACTGATGTCTCCTGGACAAGCTCTCCTCATGCGTAAACACAGGACAACAACTCCCTGGCCTACCATGTCTGGGTGTGGACACCTCCAGCATTGACAGAGCAGTGCAAGTAGTGCCACTATGGGAGCATGATCAGGCATGGTGCCCACATTGGCTAACATCAGATGATGATGCTGACCTACGGTCACATGGATGCTATCTCCATCCCAGCAGATGTCCCCTCACAGATGCTGCCCATTCCATCATGTCATTCATCCAAACAGTGGAAACAGTTATGCATGTAATCCTGTGCTACATCTACAACCCTAAGCATGTCTTCAGAGGCCCTACTGGAACATGCCTACAACTCCATGATGGCTTTAAATATATATCTAGTGGCACATACTGACACACCAGGATCAGGTGGAGTGTGAAAAGCAGGCCTCTTCCAAGCACCCCAACAATCCTCATGCATGGCACCTCACCCACACTTTGGCTACAGCCAGAGTCAACCAGGACTGAAGCCACAGTAACCAAACTACCCTGATCAAGTGTTTTACCTTACACCTGTCCAATATCTGAGGGCTCAGTGAATATGAATGCATAGGCCTACTCAATGTGTCTGTGGGAAATACAGGGAATGGCTGAATGTGAGACTCAGTGTCAGACTCAACCTCTCCACCTCTCAATTATGCATCTGTTTGGCCACCATCACCATCAGAGTCTACCAATACTCTGATATCAGTTGGTAAGAGTCCTACATTTTCACCTGTGATAATAAGCAACAAACACAGGAATTAAATTAATACTACACTCAATATTTAAATCAGTTTATATGATAGCAAACTAACACCGGTCATACTATCACTGATGATACAGCAATACACACACTAATTACACCCACCACATGCATAGAGATGAATGCATACATCTGGTAAATGGTCATCAGTAAGAAAAATATTTGGATTACAATGTGCAGATGACTCCATACTTTATAGTGAGGATGATCCTGGAAGAAATTAAGCAAGGTAAGGTTGCAAATTAAGCATAGCAATTGCAATTACAGAGAGGCTCTGTAAATACACAGTTTTGCCTATATGTCCATTAAGAATGGTTTTAACTGAAACTTGGCTAACATATCCACCCACAGCCCATGTGTGATGAACAACTGTGTCAATAAGACTTTTAATTTATCAACAGGTTCATAAATAATCTACAGGAAGTATTTAAATTTGTATATATTTTACTAAACAAGCAAATCTTAAAACCTGTCATAGGTAAGCTTACCTAGAAGCTCCTCCTGGCACATATTTGTCCTCTCAGACTCATCAGCACTGACATCAATCACATGTTGGTGTGCAGTTTCCACTGAGCTCCATGCATCTCTGACAGTGACAGGAACTCTTCATTTGGTGGCATGGTGGCTCAGTAGCAGTACCCCCCCCCCCATAGCCAGATGTTCACACTCATCTGTAGCTGATCTCCTCTGGGCTGATGAAATCATATCAGTAGCCCTATTATGCACCTAATCATAAGCCTGATGTGACCTGCTACTGCACTGATGATGCGTTTACTGACTTGTTTCAAATCTGCATTCTAGCAGCCATATCCCCATGTCCTATCTCAAGCAGAAAGCCACCATGGCACCTGAACACCTGTACTATTACATAATTTTCAGAGTCATTGAAAGGGGGGTTACGTAGATTTACATGCTTGGGTGCCATAAACCTATGTGACATAAAACAGAGGATACAGTACATAAATATCACCTTAGTAAATTCATGTATATATACAAATATTTTTCAACATTAAGCACTGGAGACACAAATTTCAGTTATTAAAATTGAAGGCTATGTGGATGTTTGGTCCAAACCAAGGAATGCTACTTTAGTAATGTATTGCTTCCCAATGAAATAACAGGATGACTACACATTTTCAAGAGAAAAACTTCTTGAAATAGGCTTTTGTTGTGGCAACACACAAATGGCAGTTGACTCCCCCACCCCCAAAATAACAATCAAATTAAAGTTTGTACAAATCAAGGAATACCAAGTAATTCAATTGTTATACATGCTTTCAACACAATTATTGCAATGTGTACACATTTACAACAGAAAAGTAAATTTTATATGATTGCAAGTCAGCTTTCGCTTTGCCCGCCACCCCCCTGTAAGTGTCACTGGGCCATCTTAGAAGCATAACACCCTGTATCATTCACATAGTACATTACATTTTCCTGAACTAACATAGAACATTGTAAAATAACAATTTCAACAATAACACTTGTGATGAAAGTTAATAACCTGTCTATCTGAGAAATGTAAATGCCTGCCAAAAATACCTACACCAACAGTGAACTATAGGAAGTGTGTACAGATGAAACTTCCATTGTCTAATGCATATTTATAATTTGCTTTGTAACATGTTACGAAATCTAGAATGTACTCAAAAAATACAATCTTACATTAGCTAAATCTGAAGCCTTCTCTGTAGATAAATCAAAAGGAATAGCAGTCTTCTGTTTTCACAAAATACATAACTCCTCACATTCATAGAATCAGAGGATCATAGGAAGTTACTATGCTCATGGCCCTTGGATCCTTACATGCCTAGCCAATTTCCTACCCTTATTTCCATGATCAGCACCTATTGCCCCTGTTCAAGGGGGACACAGGTGGAACCAGTGGGATGAATTTACAGTCACCCATCCAATCGTCCAGACAGCATTTTAAGAGGGCCAATAAGTTGCTCTGTTTGACATGAAGTGGGAGTCTTTTCCAAAGGTGTGGTAACCTCTGGGAGATAAATCTGTCCCTCCAGCAAGTTTTATTAATGTCACATACCAGGCTAAGGTCTTTAGAGTGAGTAACCCGTGTACCTCTTGACGTTTGGATATGAAGCATTTCCAATAACTCAGGGTCAGAGATTGCTTTATATGCAAGGCAGAAATCACCTCTGAGTAGTCTGTATGAAACAGAATAAAGTGACAGCGATTTCAGATGATCCCCATAGGACAGACGGTGAAGACTTTGAATTTTCCTTGTGAAGAACCTTTGTGGTTTCTCCAATTGCTGCAGGTGCTTAGAAAGGTACATAGCAAAAGGGTGTTGTACTCAAGTATTGGCCTGATGAGGGAAGAGTACAGGAAGATTATAACTTCTTTTTTTTCTGTAGGCAATGCCTTACTTATGAGATGAGCAATATAGAATGCCTTTCTTACCACTGTGGAGACATGTTGGTCAAAGGCAAGGCTGCTGTCAACCTGTGTGCCCAGGTCTCTCACCACTGAGTGCGTACTTAAGGTGTTGCTATTGATGTCATTGTTAGCAGGAAGATCACTTTTACCAAAAGGAATGATAATACATTTTTTGCATTGAGTTTAAGGCCATGAGTTTGGCAGCAATCATTTGTTTGTGTAAGACCCTCTTGTAGGATGTTGACATCATTTGGAGACTCTATGGCCGCTCCCGGTTTGCAGTCATCAGCAAACTTTATCAGCCACAGATCTTAAGTTTTTGCTTGTACTTTGGAAAAATAGATTCTAAACAGTAGAGGTCCCAGGAGTGATCCCTGTGGAATACCACTGGTTATAGGTCTGCTGTTGGAGGTAGATTCCCCTATTTTGACTATATGAGTTCTATCAGTGAGCCAGTTAGTGACCCATCTAATGATATATGGGTTGATGCCTAGTTGGGTGAATTTGTCAATGATGCCTGAGTGGGGGGTAGTGTCAAATGCCTAGGCTAAGTCCAGGTAGGCTGTATGCACAGATTTCCCCTCGTCCAGGGCCTGGGTGACTGTCTCAAAAAGTCAACCAGGTTTAACAGGTATGATCTTCCTTTGACACATCCAAACTGAGTAGAGTCAAGTGTTTGGAGATTACCTGTATCTTTGTTGATAAGGTCCATGATGATTTGCTCCATGGCCTTGCAGATAGGGTTAGTCAGGCTAATAGATATATAGTTCCTGGAGACAGTGGAAGCATCACCTTTGTGTAAGGGCATAACAGCAGCTGTTTTCCATTCAATTGGTATGAAGCTGGTGCTTAGACTATGGTTGAAAAGAGTACCCAACGGTGTTGCCAATTCATGTTGGAGCCCATGTAGGACGCAGACTGGGATCTTATCAGGTCCCATCGGTGCTTTGTTTTTGGCCTTAGGGAGGGGATTTTTGGCCTGCTCTTTAGAGATACAAGGTATGGTCAGGTTGTAGGGATGTCATGGGTATGTGTGGTGGGGACAGGGGAGTGAAGTTTTCACAGAACCCATCAGCCAACAGGTTAGGTATGTCCAAAAATACATTAGCTCACAGCATAGGTGCATAGATTAGAACTAGGCTAACTTCCTTTGTGGGCCATTTTAAGCCTAGCCATTTATCCCATGTGAAAATTAAACCCTGCATCTTGTGTCTGTAAGGTAATCACCTTAACTATGGTTAACTATCATGCTAGCTGAAGATCCCTGACTACACAAGTTACCTTTTTATAGTATAGATTCAGGCCTCTGAGCATGTTGAAGATGCAGATGAGATGTGCACGTGTTAAAATGTAGCTTTTTTTATATTAATATTTGTGCTGAGTGAGGCTTAGTGCAAATATGGTGAAATGTATAATTATTTTAAAATTAACGGAAGTTGCTTCTATGATAAGGACATAATAAATTAGTGCTTGGAATCAACTGTGTGTGCAGCACACCAGGGTAAACACAATGAAGTATACAGCACACAGAAGTCTCACATTTTTCTTTTAATGATAAAAATGAATAAATTGTTTTTAAAATAATAATGCATGTTTGGCTTTGCCTATCTCATCTGAGCATTGCTCACCTGTCCATAAAAAATGGTGTAATGCTGCAGACAATAAGGAGACATTGTCAGTTTCAAAAATGATACGTTGTTACATCTTTTGCCTTCCATCAGGCAAATACACTAAGCAGCTTTGCTTGGCAGTCAGCATGCATGCCCAACTTCTGCAGTTCCACAATACCTGAAGATAATAAGGAGACATTGTTGTTTCAAAAAGATACATCAATACCTGTGTGGTCTTCCATCTCACAAACACGCTAAGCAGTGTTGTGTGGTGGTCAGCGCTCATACACAATTATGAATGTAAAAACACACCTGCTGCCTAGCTCTCCCTAGGGCACCACATGTAAGCTAATGACCACTACACTGGTGAACCAGAGTTCTAATCTAGCTAACTCTAAATTTTACTAATGCTGGCCCACTGTAATTTATACAAAAATTAACAATATAAAAATAGTTATACATAAAAAAAATATATATGTATAGATGGTGGATTAAGCATGCACATGTCATATATATTATATGTCTAACTGTGGGTCTCAGTACATTTATGGTTCTACAATTTATGTTTGAACTTTCATCACACACACACAGACACACACACACACACACACACACACACACACACACACACACACACACACACACACACACACACACACACACACACACACAAGTGGTTAACCACTCGACTCTTTAATGTGTCTATATAACTAAGCAGCATGTTTGACAAACACGTCCTCAGCAATGAACACTCTGGACAAGAATGAGTGTAAAAATACACCTTGTTAGCAGCCTTTCCTGTGGAAACTCATGTAAGCTCATGGCCACAATACAGTACTGTCAGAGTTCAAATCTAATACACTTCAAATTTGATTAATTTTTCTGCACCTAATGCCAAACAATTCAGAAACTCCCTTAACGCTCATCTTATTAGCTATTGGCTATGTCCATGTGCTACTTAATCCTAATGTATGCTACCACCATCTTTCTTTCTTCTCTCCAATTATCAGACCCTTCGTAAAAATGGAAGTAACAAATGGTATCCCTTGACATTTGGAAATGCTGTTGTGATCTCTGTCTGTGTATTTTGGTAACTAACTGAATGTTCACTTGTATATATTGCTGATATGATCTTTCTTTGTGTACTGTTCTATTATGCACAAAATACTGCTCAATAACAAAGTCTTTACTTTACATTATGTATTATTATCATTGTCTGTTGTATTAACTAAGTGGAGCTTTTCTCCCCGGGCCTCCGCTGTAAATGGACCTCGTCCAGTCAGACCATCCCGGTTAACAAATGTAAAATAAAATAAATAAAATAAACAAATAACAATATAAAGATAACTATACATAACAATAACTATACCTCCTAGCAGTGGATATCATATGAATTATATATGTGTCTAAGGATATCCTGAAAATTATGTTTCTGTAATTAGAAGTTTCTTTTCTGACATGGGATGGACTTACTTCAAGGATAGTCATATACACTTGAATGTATAAATCTGAACCTTGTCAGATCATACAAATACATGGTTAACCATTCACTCTGTCATGTGTATATATAAAATGAGGATGTCTGACACACTCTTCTCCTCTGGTAAGGAAAACACCTATGTCGAAGAATATGTATTCTCTATTTTATAGAGGTTTGAATCCTACATTGTACAAATTAATTTTATCAGCATGTAAAGCCACAAAAAATGTATCAAGTTATAAAATTTAAAACCCCCAATATGTCTTAAAATTTAAGTCATCTGATAGGTTCAGTAGCATGCAAGCTATAAATTAGTGCCGACTGTCACATTACCCTTCCTATTTCATAAACTGCCTTCCTTTTTTTACAATTGCTGCTCTCCGTTTATCATTGTGCAAACATGGTTAGCATAGCTGTGCATGTTTGCACACTGGCCATAAAACACAATATCATGAATTGACAGGAAAACACTTTAACTGTTGCTGGATGACCTGTATAGACATGGCAGGAGCTAGGAAGGAAGGTGCCCAATATATGTCTCAAAGATGGAGTGTAGAGTAGTCCAGAATATTCAGTGGACTCCATGTTAAACGCCACAGCCATAGGTTATTGTAGGGGGACTATACTGGGTCTCATTATAAATTGGAGGCTTGGAACCATGTAACCAAGGATGGCTCCAGTTTGACTGGCATTCCATGAACTGGACAGCAATGCAGGCACCATTACAATGACCTGAAAAGGTGCAAGCAGGAACAACTCAGCCAGTGGCTTGATGAGTTTAGGACTGCTGACATTCCACAGTTGTGTAAGTATTCAGATAATGATACTTTAAAATACATACAAATGTGTAGATAGCCAAGACTGGTATGCATAATGCTCTTCTCTTTTTCTATCTTCTTTATTTTACAGCTGCCCATTAGATTTCAGTAAGCAGCAAGACCCATGCTGAACACAAATAGAGACTGAGAGAAGCAAGTGGTATCTAGGCAGTACACACTAATAATTATTTTATTAAAAATATTGTTCTTTCATACATTACTAGCAAATTAAGCAAACATATCTCAACTATAAAATCAAGCATGCGTGCTTCATTTTGTAGCCGAAGTAATTGTAAAAGTCAGTTGTAATAGTGTGTTCATATGTTGCTGGTTCAAATCCCACAATTAACAAATACGTACTAAAACAATAGAAAAAAAAAAACATTAAATATTAATTTCAACAAAATTGGCATAAATGCCATGTTGTTAACTTAATCTTTATTATTTTTAAAAAACATATGTGCAATATATCCATATTGCAAGGATTATTTTGAACAATTCTCAGTCCTATTTTGGATTTTTAAAAAGTATAGCTAATGTGTATTGGAGTAATTTATTGTATGGGACATATGGTAGTTCAAATTATTATTTTTTTTTTTTTTCTTTTACCCCATCCTTTATCTCTCTTTTTTAATTTTATATGTGGGATCACACCATTATGATGTCATAATTTTCTTTTTTTTTTCAAATAGAAATTTTATTGGTTTACCATAAACATATATAATAAAAAATGCATATTAATCATGTACAGTACAATAGAAGAGAACACAAACACTACACATTATATACAATATATACAGTTGTGCTGCTTAAAAACCATAAAATCACTGTGAATTTACTTAATGTAAGCCTAGATGAAAGAGGATAGGTATAATGACCGCACATACTATATTACTCTTTAGTTAGTATTTGAGGAGTAGTTATAGGAGGAGAATTAGTATGAACCTTAGAATTGAGCCACCTTTAACTCAGCATAGGGGTAACAGGGAGAGATAAAGGAAATAGATACGCATAATTGTTAGCTGTCAGACAAGAGTTCAGATATGAAGTTCCAAAGTTTCTGGTAGTAGGGCTGCTTATGGGGGTTAGTTATTAAAAGTTTTTGAGAAGTAACGTATTTGACAGCCAACCCCCTAAAACCTCTCCAGGACATCTTAGAATGGTCTATCCAATGTTTGGTAATGTAAAATTTAACTAAAAGACAAAGTGTAACTAAGATATGTGATTTTAATTTATGTATTTTAAGGCTGGTAACATGTAATAATGCCATTTCCCAGGAGAAGGGTTGATTTATTGTAACCCATTTTGTCAATTCTCACTTTGAGAGAGCACCAAATACTGTGGGAATATCTGCAGAACCATAAAATATGAATGATGTTAGCCTGGGGATAGGAACAACAGGGACATGAGGAGGACACATTTGTGTCAAATTTGTTTAAGTGGACTGGAGTGAAGTATAAGTTGTTGGTAACCATAAATTGTATATAGGTAATCTTTTTGAATGGGGAAAACAGAAGTGTGGATTTAATGGCTGAAAGATTCTGATTTACTGACAGATTTGTCCCATGACAATCCCAATATTCTGAGTATACAATTTTCCCTGATATAGAATTGAGATAATAAGTTTATATGATGAGGACAGCATACTTTTTTGCTGGTTAAGTTCTGTAGCAGTTTAGCCACCAGGTTGCAGTCAGAATCAGTAATAGTGTGTCCATGAAGTAGAGATATAATAATTTCCCTTATTTGCCTCAAAATAATGATATATTTTTCAAGTTTAAGAGGATTCGAAGTTCTGTTAGTGATGAGCGACTATGTTTATGGATATCCCATACTGTTTATTCTCTTATTAAGGAGTATTCAGTCAGATTGATCATGCTGCAGCTCAGTTTGAGATTTAGGTTAAGGTGGATGGGCTGAAAAAGGGGAAGTGCATTTTGTAGGTTCATGGATTTAAATAACTTCTGAAAGGTTTTGATTATGACTTTTAACGGCTGCTGTAGTTTCAAATCTTTGAGAGTTGATGGACTTAAAAACGGGAGAGCTTTAAGGTTAAATTTGTTATTCAGGGTGGGATTATGCCACATATTTACCCAGATGGGAGTCCATGTGTCATAAATTGGGTTATGATTGGCAATTGCAATTATTCTATTGGCGTGCATAATTCTATAATATAGTTGCAGATCAGGCATAGCAAGACCTCCCTTGATTTTTGGAAGGATAAGTCTTTGTTAAGATTCTCTTACAGATTTGGGGTGCCATATGAATTTTGCAAATGCATTATGTACTCTAGTGAAAAAGGCACTAGGAGAGAAGGAGAGGGATGCATGGAGATGATATAGAAACGTTGGCAGGATATTCATTTTAATGATAAAAGTTTTAGTGAGAATAGGGAATTTCATCTGTTGTCATCTAGACATATCTTGTGAAATAGCCGTCCATACTTTTAAGTTGTAATGTAAAATGGAAGAAGAAGAGTGATCATAAGAGACTCCTAGATATTTGAAGGAGTATACTATGTGGAAAGATGAGTCTGGAAAAATGTTTTGTCTATGGGCTAAAGGATTGATTTGGAAAATATATGATTTGTTTTGGTTAATTTGGTAGTCCGAGATATAAGCAAATGTGTTCAAGGAAGTGATTTTTTTTTAGTGTACGACATGGGGTGATCAAAGTATCCGCAAATGCGGTCAAGCTGGTGCTGGTATTGAGAATTCTGGGGAATGAGTGGTATATTTTCTGTAATATAGACAGGAAGAAAGGTTCTAGATATAAATTGAAAAGATGAGGGGACAGAGGACACCCTTGTCTAGTGCCATTTGAGATTTTTATCGGCTGTGAATATTGCTTGTTTATATAAAGGTGGGTGTAAGAGCTGTTTGATAATGTTGACGAATTTGGGGGGATGCTGAAGTAAGATAGAACTATGAACAGAAAGTTCCAATTAACCCTGTCAAATGCTTTGCATGCATTTAGTATCATTGCGTATCTTGGGTTTATATCCTTCTTGGTAAGGTTAATTATAGTCTCCACAGTTAAAGTATTGTCCCAAGTGTGTCTGCTAGACATGAAACCTGCTTGTTCTACAGAAATTAGGGAATTTATAACTTTTTTAAGTCTTTCAGCTAGTATGGCAGATAACATTTTTATGTCAATATTCATGAGGGAGAGTGGCCTGTAATTGTTCAGGTTTGATTTATCAAGACTGTTCTTAGGGATTAGTATAGTCATTGACTGGTTAATATAGAGGTCTACAATGCCATTATTTGCTATAAAATTATATAGTTTGAGTAGGATGGGAGCTAAGATATCTTTGAATGATTTGTAAAAAGCTGGGGAATAGCCATCTGGACCTAGAGCTTTCCCTAGTTTAAGGTTTTCAATGGCCTTTATAACTTCTTGGATAGTCAGTGGAGTAGAAAGGAAAACTTTCTGGTTTTCATTTAATTTTGGAAATGTGAGGTTGTTAAGATAGTTTTCCATCTCTGCACATGGGGTTTGAAGATTACTTCTAGCATAAATTTTGGAATACACTTGGTGAAATAGTTGAATAATTTGAGCATCTGATTTATAAAATGTATCCTGATGTTGAATAAGGGCAATTCTGGAAGAATTAAGCTTATTTTTGATCAATCTAGCTAGTGTTTTACAGGGAGTTTGAATCCATTTGGAATATTTAGTTATGAATCTTAATTCTTGAAAGGAGTAATTGGACTGGTGTAATTCAAACAGCTCTCTTTGTTTATTTATCATATAATTTTCCGTAGCTAAAGTGAAATTCACTTGAAGTTTATTAGCTAGATTATTAATCTCTGAGATTAAGTGGTTCTCCTTTTCTTTCCTCTTTTTTTTAAGGTAGGTGGATTTTTGTATAAATATACCCCT
This sequence comes from Protopterus annectens, assembly GCF_019279795.1. NCBI lineage: Eukaryota > Metazoa > Chordata > Ceratodontiformes > Protopteridae > Protopterus > Protopterus annectens. The sequence continues at coordinate 716,141,850 of NC_056746.1, forward strand.
AAGAACAGTTTTACACGCCGCCCAGCGAACATCATATGGGAAATCTCGGTCACGAGAGTCAAAGTTGAATTCATTTAAAATATTGGTAATCTCTTCAATAACTGTCGGGTGTTTCAAGATATTACTGTTCAGAGACCAGTTAAAACCTCTATTAATTAGGGCTGGGTTAGGTGTAAAGTTTATCCCTAAAGCAATAACTGAATGATCTGAAAAGAATATAGGCTCAGCTGAAAATTGCATTTGCCAGTTAGTTAATGTGCTAGATATTAGAAAGAAATCTATGTGGGACCAAGAATTATGACACTTAGAGAAGTAAATGTAAATGTTGTTGTTCCTGGTCTGACTATCAAAGAATATTGGGTCGACTAAATCAAAGTCAGAGGTTAATTCCATTAAAGCTTCTGAGTCTTGTGTGTTATAGGCTTTGGATTTATTACAATGGCCCATTTTAGGGTCAATTACTGTATTCCAACCCCCCCAAGGATATAAAAATTGTTAGGGAAATTAAGTAGCATATTATACACTTTTAAGATAAATCCCTGTTGTCCAGAGATTGGTCCATAAATGTTTAGGTATAGAATTGGTTTATCGAGAAGTGGAGTTAGGCATGTGGGGTAACACCGTCTACTAGCACCTTTGTCAATAATAGCTGGTTTAAATGTGTTTTTAATAATAATCGCTACTCCCTTAGAGTTACAGCTGGATCCCGATGAAATAATGTCGTTTATCCATTTCCTATTCTTTTCCCTGCCCCAGTCCTCATTAATCATATGTGATTCTTGAATATAACAAATATCTGATACTGATTTAGTCAGTAGGTGCATTAGTAAATTTATTTATTTTTTTGTCCTGGAGTCCTCTGACATTCCAGGAGATAATGTTCCAGGCCTTATCTATACTTAAACGGACTAAGAGTTAAATTGTTTGTGTTTATAGAGTGACTAGAGAGGACTGGATTAATAAGTTGCTCAACCTTGATCCGTAGATTAGAATTGTGTATGACAACTAATAAAAACGCAGCACAAGACGTTCTCAAAACTACCCAAGTGCCTACCCACTTAACCCTATATATTTGAGAGAGACACAGCGAAATAACAAATAGGAAAACATGACTCTAAAATAATTATGTAGTAAACAAGTGTAACAGAACTAAAACAGTGTTTACAAAATATATACATCTTTGAGTCATTTCCAAAAGATGTCATCTTTAACCCTTCTTATCTAATCCAGCTAGTTTATACTGAGGATTCTACCAGCTACAGAGAATAAACAAGTGCTTAGTTGTTGAGCCCATTCATAAAATAGACATAAGGCAGGGGAACTTATTAAGCAACTATTTACACTAGTATCAAATTATTGATCAAGCAGAAGGTGTCTAATAAAATATACAGAAGAATATCTATCAAAAAATAGACAGATATTGATTCATACATTTGATTTTCATTCCCTTCTCTCAGGTTATATCCTGATTTACTGCTGTATTGATGACAAGAAATGTACCAGAATAACATTAGTAGGAAACCAACAATACAAATGCTACAGTAATATCTTATGGTGCTGTTCAAGTGATTGTAACACACAGTAAGAAATGCAGAAAATGTTAAAATACAAAAGGAAAAACTGCCTTTCCCAGTCACTTATGACTCTTGACATAAAATGTCCCCAACTGGATTTATGACCTTTGTTATGTCAGGTTAATTTACATCAGGCTTTCCCTAGAAGCCTAGGGCATTACATTGTGCCTGAGCATCAGGCCACTGATAAATGAGTGACGTTTGTCATCTGGGGGATCAGAAAGAGGCACACTAGCTCACATTCACCCCACAGAGATTCATCATCTTTATCAGAGCGATCCAGTTGGGAGGTGCCAGAATGGGAATCAGACAGCACAGCACGCCATATGTTTACGTGTAGGTGACTTCACACCTCAATTCTGTGTCTGAAGCAACACTAAAAATAAATGGACTTCAGTGACTGTCTTATCTGATTTCAGCAGGGAATTCTGCCTGTGTTCAGTTTGCCAGCCTCTGAGGTAATCCAACATATATAGTTACCAAAACCCCCCTTGTAAATCAGCTGCTTAAAATAGTTTGGAGTGTTGGTCAGTAGCTTACTTTCTCACATGAATATAAATTCTAGAGAGTATGTATCTAAAGAGAAAAAAAGGATGACAAAATTATTCGAGGTTTGGAACGTAATCCGCCGCATGGCAGAGGTTTTTACAAAAGGGTGCACTTGTGGGGATTGGTCTAAGGGAGAGTGTATTTCACTCATTCATCTTGAAGCTGGACACACATGTTCAAAACAGTTCTCACCTTCACAAATAGAAAGGCTTTACTGAGAATGTGCTTGGATTTAGAGTTGCATACTTTGCAGACCAAGACAGATTCTGCTGGCATCTCAGACCGAGAGCATTCTTTAAAGAAATGCTAGACAGGAGGCATACCGGTCTCGGCTGCTTCATGTTGGGCAAGCCAAATCAGTAGGAAGACGGCTTGATTAGGATTACCTGTTAATCAGCATCAAACTTGCCACCACTCAAGGGTCCCCCTGGTTGCCCTAAGTTGTATTTAATGTTCCTGGGGCTTGTAGGTGAGTAGCTGAATTAACTTATGAGCTTTAATTACTTCTTATAGGCACTGGAAGGTAAGAAACTGAATTGAAAACAGTTTTATGGGGCCGGAATTGCCATACACATTCTCCGATAAGAGAATTATTATTGCAGACAGCTCATTTAGGCAACTGGAGCTGATCCAAAACATTTTAGAAAAATAGTAGGATCAGTCTCCTTGGGAGAGACCATTATATATTTAATATCTTTATGATAAAGAGGTTGAATCTTTGAATCTGTTGAATCTTTTGCCTTTTTCATAAGGTGTACTTTTGACTCAAACACAAAATGAATATTAGTCTAACTGTTCTTTTTCATCTTCCTCCTGACACCTCTTCTCCTTTAAATTCTTTGGTTCATAGGTTCATAGGTTTATACTAGGCTATCTGCCCTAAGGCATTTATAAGCCTAGCCCAAATTTTTGTGGCTTACGCCACCCCTTATATGAAAAAATACTGTGCTCATTAGTTTGTTGTGCCTCTGTCCAGCAGTGACACAGAGATGATTCCCGGGGTAAACCTACGATCTCCCATCCACAGGTCTAGATTTCTCTTGAACAGAGTCAGCGAGGTGCTCTGCCTCACATGGACTGGGATTTTATTCCACAGCATAGGGAGTCTCTGAGTGATAAATCTATCCCTCCAGCACGTCCTATTTATATCCGTGCTAAGGTTTAAGTCACTTGCTCTAGTGGTTTTGGTGGATTTGGATTTTTTGAGGTGGAGCATGTCCATTAATTCCGGGTTGGACATGGCCTTGTATGTCAGGCACATGTCACCTCTGAGCAGACGGTATGCGACTGAATAGAGCTGGAGTTTCTTCAATCTGGCAGCATATGACAGATTTTGGAGTCCCTTTATCCTTTTGGTGAGGAACTTTTGGGGTCTCTCCAATTGCTGCAGATGTCAGGTGAGATACATCCCGAATGGGGCATTTTACTCAATCATTGGTCTGATAAGTGAAGAGTACAGGGGAACAATGACCTCACTAGATCTGGATGTGAATCCCTTCATGATCAGGTGGGCAATGTAGAAGGTCTTTCTAACCACTTTAGCAATGTGAGTGTCAAAAGAAAGGCCACTGTCAACCTGGGCCCCCAGGTCCCTGATAACCTCTTCTGTGCTTAGTGGATTGCCACCTATATGGTAGCTTGGGGTTACCTTGTTTTTCCCGAAGGGTATGACTATACATTTTATGGCGTTTAACTTCAGGCCATGGCTCTGGCACCAGCTATCTGTTTCCGTGAGTCCCTTCTGAAGGATATCCGTGTCTGATGCACTTTCCACTATGGCGCCCAGTTTGCAGTCGTCTGCAAACTTTGTCAGCCAAAGTCCTCCTATGTTGGCCTGTACTTCTGAGAAGTAGATGCCAAACAATAGGGGGCCAAGGACCGAGCCCTGTGGGACACCACTTGTGACCGGCTTGGAGTCTGACACAGCGCCAGCAACTCTAACCCTGTGGGTTCTGTCCTTAAGCCAGTTTGCAACCCATCTTGTGACATATGGGTTTACATTTAAGCTGGTAAGTTTTTCTACAATACCCGAGTGGGGTATTGTGTCGAAAGCCTTTGCAAGGTCAAGGTAGGCTGTATGGACTGCCTTTCCCTCATCAATGGCCTTGGTGACTGTTTCGAAGAAGTCGACCAAGTTCAAAAGGCATGATCTTCCCTTGACAAAGCCAAACTGGGTCGGGTCCTGGCTGCCTGGGATGACATGCTTGACATGGATGCATCTCCTTCACTTCTCCTCTGTTTTACTGCTCTTGCATTCAAGATCTATGTATAATTTCCTTTTATCTCTCTCTACTACACTAACAATACAGTTGCATAATTATATTCATTTCTTAAGTATACTGCCAAATGTACTACATTTTTGGAAATTGTTAAAGTGTTAAGCTGTTAGAACACAGAGTATTTTTGTGTGTAATGTATTATTATGGAGCTTTTCTCCCAGGGCCTCCACTGAAAACGGGCTTTCGGGCCCAGTGGACTTCCCCGGTTATCAAACTGGAAATAAATAAATAAATAAATAAAAGGACAAAGTATTTGAAAACCTCATTTGGAACTTGATTTTGCATGAGATAAGATCAGGACAGTAAGGAGATAATTTACGGCTCTTTTCCTTGATTTCTTGGGGAAGATCCTGGGAGATGGAGATTGAATCAGTGTTCCAAGTGAAATACTTTAACTTTTTGTAGGATGAGAGGATGGCTTGAACGTCTTGATAATTTAGAAGTTTTATATAGATGGACCTTGGTGTTGAGGTACGTTGTTGTTTTTAAAGTGCACAATGCATTCTTTCAATAATGCATTCCGCCGGAGGTTCTCTTGGCTGAAGCAGAGTACTGAAAATTTGTTTGATGGTAGGAAGCAGTTGACTTTGCTCATAATTTTCAGGTAGACCCCTGACAATAAGGTTGTTTTGTCTGCTCCTTGCTTCCAGATCCAGAATTTTTAATTGAATATCAAATATTGTTTTATCCTTATTTTTTACATCAGCTTTTAAGTGTTCAATTTTCAGTTCATTTGTTTTGGATCTCCCTTCTACTAATTTTAATCTTTCCACAATTTGGTTGATTGTGGTTCCAAAATAATTCAGTTTATAAGATAAACCTTGTATAGTGGATTGCAGAGGTAAAAGGGCACTTTTCAGCTCATCCATCTGAATGGTAACACTGGCCTTCTGGTTAGTGGATTCCTTCACTTGCTTTTGTTGGGATTTGGATGTTTTTTGTCTTCTAGGGATAACATCTTTTTCTGGAGATGAAATAGCTGATAATTTTGTTTTGGATGTTTGGCTGTCAATACCTTCAATATCTTTGGGCATTTCTTCACCTCGGCTTTGCTTGAATCTTGCCCCCGTGGTTGCTGTCTGTTGCTGTGGTGGTGAAGCCTTCAGGCCTCTATTTTCCTCGTGTATGCTCATTTTGGTGACTGCTGAATAGTGGAACTAAGTTTAACTTGCTGGTTTACTGAATTTTAAGTTAACGCAAGTGGAATCAGGCTCAATGCAGGTAATTCTTATCTGCTGGGAGTTCTTTTTTTTTTGATTTGTTGGTTTATTGCAGTAGTTTAGTTGATTAATGTAGGAGCTATGTGGAGAGGGTGCTGCTCAGATGACCACCATCTTGGAATTCCTTGATGTCATAATTTTCTGACAACTGACAAAACAATTTCCATCAGAGGGAGGCCAACCAGTGCAGCTCAGCCTGTTACCCCTACAATGGCTGCTGCAACAATACCCAGCATATCTGGGATGCAACCTGACAGTACTGCCAGTGCAGTTCCTGCAGTAGCTGGGCCCACAACATCAGGCAGCACTACTCCAACAGCTGGTGCAATGGTACCTTCCAGGACTATTGGTGGAGATGGAGATTTCTTCACCCACCAGAAGATTCCAGGCATTGTGCATGAGGTTGTAGAATGTGCCATTGGTGCACATCTCAGATATATGCAGAAGATACTCAAAATGCTCAGAAAACAAAAACATCAAGCACTCAAACAGGAAGACGAGGAAGGAGATTGTGATGACAATTCTAAAGGTGCAGACTAGATTCCCACTGCCCCCATGCTTGATGGGCATGGGCCTCTGATGTCCCCTCCCTATCTCCAATCATGGTTCATCCAACTTTTTGTGTTTCTTACCATCCCTGTCTCTATCTTATTTGTCATGTTTTTCTGCACCCACTTCTTCATCTACCATACTTAACTGACCTGGACATAACTACTTCCCTTACCCAACATTCCTCTCAAACTGAAATAAAATTAAACAAAATGGGCACCTGTCCCACAAAAAAAGCTGTGTCACATACATAGCTTTCCACTTTGCACATGTCTTCTCAACACACTTGATTCAGTCCAGTTGGCTATAAAACATGATTGCATTGTTGTCACCCATCAGTGTTGTGGTGACAGTCCAAATTCATCCAAGTTTATACATATGTTCATATTACACTATTGAAGAAGTGGATAGCTATGGTTCTTTCCTAATTTCCTCCTTCAAATTCCTGTAATGCTTCCCTTTTGCTCTTCCTCCTGATTGCCTACCATTTCACCATTTTCCTGTCTATCCCATTTTCATTCCTTTAATCTGATCAAAAATAAAAGCATATACCACACACATGGCAGCACTACACCCTAATAAAGCCTTTCACTTTTTGTCCTCTGCATTTGAGTGGAGTTTGGCATCATGCACCAATGCCAAGTGACGGTGAATGGCTCTTCATGTCCTATGGCATAGCGCAATTACCTTTGCACAACCCTTCTTAAAATCATTGCACTAAAGGAACACACAGTTACATCAGATTAAAAGTAGTACTATGAAAAATTTACTCTAGCATTTATTTAGACTGCTGAATGTATAAAACTGCAGATCTATATGTGTACTGTTGACGTTTTATACAGTAATTCACTGTAGTCATTGCCTCTCACATTTGCAGAAATTATCATATTTACTTATGTAATGCCATCCTGGCAACATGTGTAAAACCATTAGACTGAGCTGGATTTGAACTCTGTGTCATTTGCATTCAATACATGAACTCATTGCTCTTACTCCTGCTTCCACAAGGAAAGCTAGACAGCAGGTGTATTTTTGCACTCAGTATTGTACAGAGTGCTGACTGCCATGCCTCACCACTTAGCATATTTGAGCAAAGGAAGGTGAACCAATAGAAATATTACAATTATCCCATTTAAGCAGAAAACTGCATTTGTTGATTAACTCCTTGCAAACGAGGAAGGCATTAGCAACAGTTTTTAATGTTATAAAATTTATGACACAATATTTCCAGTGCAAACTACAGTATGAAATCGATAGTATCTGTTAGCTCTTTCTAACATAGCCTATATGCATAAGTAATTCTCAAGTTCAAGTTGTATTCATTAAATCTGAATCTCACACGTGCACTTTGCCATCTATTGCGCAAACCAGCTGCTCAGCAGTGCTGAAAGAGCTGATTGACATGTTTTACTATTTAATGCTCAGTTAGTCTTCATCCATTTCAAATTCATGGAAAACACAAAGGGAATGGACATGTTAGTGACTGAGCACATATTTACTCAGACTCATGTATGCCCTGCACCCACGCATTTGAAAATGGATATGTCAGTAATACTTCCCAAATGTCAACTGCACTACAAAAATAAATAGAAAAACAGCATTGTTACATCATCTAAAGCGTTGTACTGAAAATAGACACTCAGACTGTCATATACATGTTTTAATGTGGACATCAGTTTATGACAAACATAAACACACACACACACACACACACACACACACACACACACACACACACACACACACACCAACATATATATATATATATATATATATATATATATATATATATATATATATATATATATATATATATATATATACAGTTGCATCCATGCTGATCACAAAATATGTGTATGCATGAATGTAAATGTGTGATGTACACAACATACTGAGAAACAGGTGCATATGTCTCAGCTCTGCAACATGCATTCCTGACAGCTTATTGCATCTAGTTTGAAATGCTGTCTTTTAAAGTATATCTGCACATTTGGAACCAAAACAGAAAATCTAAAGTCCACTTTGCACACCACTCTCATAATAGGATATGTTACCTACAGTATATAATGATGATGTTATCATCATCTATAAAGACCGCAATGACAAGGAAAAAGCATACTTCAAGGATGGTGCAGATATTATCTACTGTGCTCTTTAGATGGGAACAAAACAGTTAGGTGGGGGTTAACTTACCACAACAGCCACATTGTGTGTGTGTGTCTGTATGTATGTGTAAATGTGTGTATGCATAGTCAGAACAGCATGAGGCTTAAATCTACTGTCAACAATCAAGTGTCATGGAGAACAAAAATGTTTACAATCAAATATGCCTACACAGCCACTTCATACAGGCCTCTCAACATATAGTGATGATGACATTTGCTATAAAGTATCCAGGAACAGTTTAAATGTCAGACTTGTGCTGGAGAGCCTGCATTAAGTACCGTGTTCTCTATCTTGTGTAACGAGGCAGGAAGGATTTCTAATCTCAGGATGAAAGACTTCTAATCTCAGAGCAGTTGAGTGGTGTTTGTGTGCAATTAAAAGTGTGTGAGTCTTTATCCTACTGTCAGCAATCCAGTACAAAGGAGAACAAAAATGTTTGCATGCCTACACAGCCATTTCATACAGGACTCCTAACATACAGTCATACATGCCTACATGGCCATTTCATACAGGACACCTAACATCTTCTCCCAAACATACAACGATGATGTCATCTTCTATAAAGTGTCAAGCAACAAATAGAAAATCAGACTTGTGCTGTGGCACTTGCATTAAATACTGTGGTCTCTAGTTTGAACAACTAGTAAAGTAGGAGTTCTAATCTCACTATAATCAATGTGTGTGTGTGTGTGTGTGTGTGTGTGTGTGTGTGTGTGTGTGTGTAGTCAGAAGAGCAGGAGTCTTTATCTTACTGTCAGCTAGCTGGTCCCATGGAGACCAATTTTTTTACAGAAAAAAAACTGATAAAAAAGCACATACAAGGCCACAGAGATTCCAACAAATCCAGCTCAACAACTTAAAAAATGATATTAGTGCTTTTATTTTATTTTATAACAAAACTTCTTCAGATGGCTTTGGGGGTTCTAATCTCACTGTGATCAATTGGTGTGTGTGTTTGTGATAAGTTAGTTCGCAGTTGTAAGACACTCCTACTACCATCATTTTCTCACTGGACACTGCTGATGTCATTATCTATAAAGTATCTTCTGACAATCTGAAATTTAGGCAGACAACAAACTGAAGAAATACAGGTGAAACACAAATGGAAGGCCCAAGGAAACAAACTGCTGTAGATAAATTTCACAAGAATTTTAATCCAGTAACCTTTTAAAATAAAAACTCATTTAAAACAAGAATGGATAAGGGCATTCATTCAAAAAATACATGAACTTTGTCAGATAACAATGCTGGAAATACACACTCATTTTAAAGCTTTTTGGTTCAATTGCATGACCACCAATCCCCCAAGAACTGAAACATCATCTTAAAGGAGTCACTAAAATGAATTTCACAGTGCATAGCACTTAGTCAATACTATTGACAAACATTGCAACAACAAAGAACAAAATAAAGAAAATAGAAACAGAATGCATTCCCCATAAAACAGAAAAATAAAGCCAAAAGTATGTAAAAGTATGTAAATATATGCCTTATATTTAGGGTTCATCTTTCCAGTGTTTTTAACTTAAGCAAACATGCTATTGAGACATGTTCATTGAGTCCAGGCCAGTGATTGGCATTGAAATGCAACTGCCAATATAATTCACCTTTTTCAAGTAATAAGGTCCATGGACTTCCATTATTATTAGAATGTGTTTATTCCAAAATGTAAAATATGAACATATGACGTGGGTAATATTTTATGTGTTTGTAGAGGGTGTTAGTCACCTTTCTCATTTTGATTTCATATAAATGTTCATATATTCTGTCCCTCAGTCTCCTCTCCATTTTTCCTATGTAGAAACAGGGGCAGAACATATGTACTGCACAATATACCACCATTGTTGTACAACAATTGGATCTGTTTTTTATAGCAACCATCTGGTTGTTCAATGTAATTTCATGGCACACGAGAATATTGGTGCAGTAGGGACAACAACCGCACTTTCTCATCGCCATAAATTCAATGTTTTTCTTTGTTGGTGCTTGGACCATTTGGGTGGCCACGGTGGTGCAGTGGTTAGTGTTGACACTTCACAGCAAGAGGCTCACCGGTTCAATCCTCGGCTGTGGTGCCTTCTGTGTGGAGTCTGCATGCCCTCCCTGTGGTCATGTGGGTTTTCTCTGGGTGCTTCGGTTTCCTCCCACATCCCAAATACATGCTGTAGGTGGATTGGACACTCTAAATTGGCCCTAGGCATGGGTGCATGTGTGTGCCTTCTGTGGAAGGTTGGGCGCTGGGCTGACCACATGACACCGTAAAACCTCCACTGCCCATCATGAGCAGACAGGTGATCCACTGTGGCGACCCTAACTGGGAAAAAGCCAAAAGAAGATGATGGCATTTGGACCATCTGTGTTCTAATATTCTTTTCAAATTCCTACCCCTTTTGAACACCACTCATCTACTCTACCCATATAATCATGAATGGCACTCTCTTGTAGGAGAAGACACCATTTTTTTTCCAAGATAGATTTCATGAAGAGACCTTCAGTAGAATAAGTTGTAATTAAAGAGTCCCTGATGGTTTATGTGATAGTTTTCATATCCTCAGCCATTAGAGAGAATAAAAATGATCAAGGAGCAAACAAAAGCAATAACTGCAGCCATGTAAATAAAATAAACCATAAAACAAATGCAGGATAGCTGCCATGGCAATAAAAATGTAAAAAAACACTATATTGAAACAGTAAAACTGATGAGTGATTTCATGTTATTAAAACACTTCTTCAGATCTGTAACAAATGAAAACAATGTAACATTTAAATAAAATCCAACCAATCAAAACAGTGTAAGAATAAATGGGAACTAAGATTGCAATTTCCTTCCTTTCAATGCTGGTATTAAAGGTAAACACCCATTAAAACCTGGATACTTTTCAGGTTGTAGCCTAAGTATCCATCACATTTCAGCTGACTCTGTTAAATTCACCACACCCCTCTAAATAGGTCCCTCATTTTCCATTGCATGTCTAGCTTGAGCATGTTTAGCATTGCAAGCTTTTACATCATATAAATGTCTCATTATTCTATCCTTCAGCATTTGGTTCATTTTACCTACATAAAAACATATGCAGGAGTATCACAAATACACACAGTTTCTCTACATTGAGCATCAATCCTCTTACCTGGCTAGTTGCACAACCTAGATGGCACAGTATTAATTTCAAGCACTACAGATGATGCCTGATTCTTAAGAGGAGACAGTGCACTTTTCTCAAGATCACCTAATCATTGTGTTGCAAAGCAGATGTTTTGGTTAAAGTGGGATAAGGAGCTCTGTGTAAAGTGAAATGAAATCCTCTTAGGGGAAGTAGGTACAGCATAAGTTTTTACACACACATACATATGCACACACACACACACACACACACACACACACACACACACACACACACACACACACACACACACACACACACACACACACACACACACACACACACAACCCTCCAACATTGAGCATCAAACCTCTTGCATGTCTATTATACAAGCACCACAAGGGAAGTTTGAAGCTTAAGGGAAGAGAGTGCACTTTTTGCAGGATGACTTCATCACTGTTTTGCATAGAGGATGTTTCTTTTAAAAGTGGAAATATGGAGCTGTGTGCAAAGAAAAATGTATTCTTCTCAGGGGAAGTGGATACAACACAAAGCATTACAAAAACACACACACGTTTCAAAAGTAGAGCATGGGACCTCCTACCTAATTAGTTACACAAACTATACAGCACAGTATTAGCTGCAAGTGCTACTGGAGAAGTCTGAATTTAAGGATGTGAAAAAGTACACTTGTATTTGCTGAAAATTCACAGTTTGTAACAGATGAGTATTACGCATCACAGGTTTTGGAGCAAATGCATAAGTACGCACAGGACAATGTAACAGCACTGTGGTTGTCTCATGTAATTATATACTTCTCTTCTAAGATTTAGATACTGTTCTTCATGTATATTATGTTACTATGAGGGGCACATACCTGTTGCCCTCATGGTTTAGTTTCTTCAAGACTTTTGAATTTCTAACACCATAATGGGAATGGACCCCATTCCTATGTCAAAGTATGATTAAAGATCATGAAATTATTATTGCTTCAATATTTGATGTTAGCCAAAAGTGCTCTTTGCAGTATCTGCAATATCCCAGAACTGACTCCTTATGCAATTCATACTGAGATAATAGCTTCCTAGTACCAGACATTGAGCAAATGCAGACATGGAAGAATAATGACACAAAAGGGAAAGGATACATTGATGGGGTGAGATGGAGGAGGGACAAAGTAGATTATGACAGAAGAAGGATACATTGACAGGGTGAGCTGGTGGCAGGGACAAAGTAGCTTATGACAGAAGAAAGATAATGGTGGCTCATAACAATATGCAGCCTAGAGGTACACATAAAATAGTGTACCAAAAACAGTCAGTAACATGTAACTAATGGCTGTATTGCAACCCTAGAAAGAAGTCAAAAATCTGTCTGTACATGTGAGAATTATCTCTTCATTCTACAAAAGAATTGTTACTTCACAGCATTTAAATAACAGAGCTGAAACAGTGGCAACTTGTCAACGCATAACAGGTGAACATAGTGCAAGGTAGAGACAGATGCAGAAAGGAATAGGAACAGTGTGTTTTCTGGTACATGTAGGAACATCTACATGGTGTGTTACACTTATTGCATTATTATTCTGTCTGCTCTAGGGAGAAATAATGTGTAAGAGAGTGCAACAAACATGAATACATACGCAGGATCAGGTTGTCTTAATAAATCTCCCTTTTGGGGGATGGAATGTTTTGAAAAATTATGTCTTGTTGCACTGTTCAAATGGTATGTTAATAGAATGTTGCACATGGAAGGAAAATAGACATTTGCAGTTACATAAATAATAGGGATATGAAGTGTCACGAAATAATAATTTGAACTGCAGCTGCAATCAAACCCATGATACTATGCAAAAACATCAGTCTGTAAACAGGGTAGTTATCTCAACATGCCACGCAGGAGCTCCTGCTTTATTATATCCTGCAGTAACAACTGTTACTTTAACTGTTTCACAGTACTGTCTTTAGTCTGCTTTTACTCATTAATCCCATAGTGCAGTGGGCATGAAAGGAATCACACCATTGCAAATTAAACTGAAATCATCAGCCTTTGCAATAAGAAACCAAGTAAAACTGTTGTTCAGTGGTTACCACAGAGGCATCAATTGTACCAAAACATTTTCACCTTGTTAATGTGTATCATTGGCATCCCCCCGAACGGTTTTGTAAACAACTTTGTAGAGCAAAATCAATGTAGTGTGAATATATTAAAGTCCTTTTATTGTCAAAAGTTAGTTAAACTCTTTTAGTCTGATGAAACTGGAGACTTCTTCAGAACAAATCAATTCAATCAGGCACTCATTTTATTTTTTTCTCAAAAAAATTTTTATTAATTATATGAATAGTAAGACAATTAAAAGATTATACATAACAAGAAGGCATAAATGAACATATAACAATTTATCTAGTGATAACAACCTTCATGAGATTTTGATAAGTTATTTAGAAATAAAACATACACCATTTGTACACTATATACAAGTTAGGCAACCTGAGAGAAAGAAAAAAAAAAAAAAAAAAAATATTTAACATTAACTATTTAATATGTTTAGAACCTTTTCTAACACAACCTTTCTAATAGCTTTTTTTTTGGACTTCCACCTAAGTATCTTTGAGCATCAATAAATTTAAAAGCCATTTTCTGGAAAGTAACCCATTTTAATTTAGAACGATCAATCCAATTTTGTATTATATAAAGTTTTAGTAATGAGCAAATAAAAATGATAACATGAATATCAACTTTTGAAAGATTAATCAATGGAATATGTAGAATAGCAAATTCCCACGTCAACGTGGATTTTTGATATCCCATTTTCTGCAGTCTGACTTTCAAAGATGTCCACAATCTGTGAGAAAAATGACAAAACCATAGAATATGAAGGAGGTCTGCTTGGGGATGAGAACAGCATGAACACGAAGGGGACTTATTTGGGTTAAATTTGTTTAATTTGATTGGGGTAAAGTAGGCATCATTATTAATCATTAATTGTGTGTATGCTAATTTTTTAAAAGGGATAAATTCCTTAGTGTGTCTAATAGCCAGGATTTTCTGAGATTCTGACAATTGGGAATTATAATTCAACCAAACATTAGATAAAAGATAGTTGTGGTCCATCATTAAAGAATTAATTAATTTATATGAGTTTGAGAGCATTTTATCAGATGATGAAAGTATTTTGATAATCGTGTTAAGGTTTTTCAATTGTGAGTCTATGGGGACCAGAGATACAAATTTGATATTAATTATTGCTCTTAGTTGTGTAAGAATTGGTGAGTAATTCCAGTTTACTTTCAATAACTTACGCCAGTCAGATAAAGGCAAGTCAAGATATTTCAAAACATCTCCTACTTTTAGATTTTTAATTAAAGGATAGTTTGTTAAGTTCAAAAGTTTATTGTCCAATAATATATTTGGGTTTAGATGAATTGGCTGAACATGGTGCGAGATCTTTTCTAATTTACACATTTTGAGTAAGGTTTGGAAATCTCTAATCTTTTGTTTAAATACTGTAGATATATTTTTAATAAATAAACTATCCAGAGAGATAAAGGGAATAGCTTCAGGATTTAAATTATTAGAAATGACATAATTATACCATAATTTTATCCATAAAGAGTGATTTGGATAAGAAGTGTTATTGAATTTAGAGATAGTAAGAAGTTTATTGGATGAGACAATCAAATAATAGAGATAAAGATTAGGTAAACCCAAACCTCCCTTGTCCTTCGAAAATGCCAATCTAGAATAGGAAATTCTAACAGATTTAGGGAACCATATGAATTTTGCCAAAGCTTTATTTACAGACTCAAAAAAATTTTGAAATTATCTGATCAGATGATGAGAATTGGTAAAGAAATTTAGGCAGAATATTCATTTTAATAATGGCCACCCTTGAAAGAAATGGAAGGTTTAGATGCTTCCATCTGTCCATATCAGACAATATAGAGTTCCATAATTTATTAATATTATTTTGAAAGGAAGATTTATTATTGTGTTCTAAATTGATTCCTAAATATTTTATATTATAAGTAAACTGAAAATGATCGTCTGGAAACAAAAAAGATTTGTGTGCTAAATGATTTAAGGGAAAAATATGAGTTTTTGTAGAATTTAAAAGATAGTTGGAAACCAAAGAAAAATAATCAATAGAATTCATTATTTTTCTGTAATCAGATAATGGAGTTTGAAAGTAGATTACTAAATCATCCGCAAAAGCAGAGAAATGAATATTAGTATTAAGAATTCTAGGGATGTTATGAAAAGTATTTTGAGTGATAAACAATAGCAAAGGTTCTAAATAAATGTTGAAAAGAAAAGGGGACAATGGACAACCCTGTCTTGTTCCTTTAGTGATCTTTATTGGAGCAGAAAATTGACCATTAATGTATAGTCTAGTAAACATATTCTTGTACAAAACTTTTAAAAAAATTATAAAGAATAAGGGAATATTAAAACATAACATAGTTTGAAATAGAAAGTTCCAACGTACTCTGTCAAAGGCATTTGATGCATCTATAATCAAAGCATATATAGGGTTTGGATTTTTCTTAATGAGATGAAGTATAGTCTCTAAAGATAGAGTATTATCCCAAGCATGTCTCTGAGACATAAGATCTGATTGATCTGATGAGATAATTGAGGGTAAAATCCGTTTCAATCTGTTAGCCAGAATAGATGACAGAATCTTAATATCCACGTTAATTAAAGAAATGGGTCTATAATTTACTGGGTCAGATTTATCTTTATTATTTTTTAGAATTAGAATGGTTTTGGATGTGTTCCAATGAATATCTGAGATATCATTAACTCTTATATGATTGTAAACTTTAAATAGAAAGGGAAGAACTACCAATTTGAAAGTTTTGAAAAATTCTGGAGTAAAACCATCAGGTCCCGGAGATTTACCCAATTTAAGATTATCTATTGAATCCGAGATTTCTTGTACTGATATAGGGGTAGAAAGTAGTTTTTGCTGATTATCATTAACTTTAGGGAACTGCAAAGAGTCTAAAAAGAGTTTTGAGTGATTATCTTTAACAGAATTAGAAGAATCTGAATATAACTCAGTGTAAAGAGAGGTGAAAAGTTGAATAATCTCTTCATCAGTATTATATAATCTGTTATTATAAGATAAAGATGTAATATTTGGATTTCTGAAGTTAACTTTAATAATTCTCGCTAACAATTTAGATGGAACCTGGGCCCACTCTGAATATGAAGCAAGTAGCTTTTGTTCAGCTAAGGAGAGGTTATTTTGGTGAAGCAGAATTAAATCTTTCTGACAATCAAAAATTTGTTTTTCTAAAGTAGCATCATAGTTCAGACTAAGATGATTTCCCAACGAAGAAATTCTTGATTTTAAGAATTCCTCTTTCTTAAAGTATTGTTTTTTGAAAAAAGCAGCTTTACTAATATGTAAACCTCTTAATCTTGCTTTACATGCAGCCCATTGTATGTCATAAGGAATGTCTGATGATTCAAGACTATTCACCATTTCATTTAGGATTTCTGAAGCTTGTTTGCAAATATCTTCATTTGACAATAAGTTATTATTTAAGGTCCACTTATTAAACATAGTTTTATTTTTGATATTGGGTTTTATGTTCAATTTTAGTGAAATTCTTGAGTGATCCGAAAAGAATCTGGGTTCTGTAGTAAAGTCCACAATATATTTTGAAATATAATCTGAAATTAGAAAGAAGTCTAATCTGGACCACGAATGATAGCACTTAGAATAATAAGTATATATATCATTCTTGTTTATATTTTTAACAGTGCAGAGGGGATCTATTAAATTATATTCTGTCATCAAATCATTTATAGCCAGAGTAGATTGAAGATTATAGGTGACAGTGGAGCGGGAACGATCAATTACAGGGTTTATAACTGCATTCCAGTCACCACCCACTATAATATGATGATCCTTATAGGATGCAAGAATATTGTAAATTTTTAAAATGAACAAATGTTGTGAATTACATGGGCCATATAGATTTAAAATTAATAAGGGTTTGTCCAAACCAGCAATAGAAGCGGTAAATAAGCACCACCTCCCCTCATCATCAAATTTCTCATCAATAATATTCCCAATGAATTTTTGTTTAATGATTATAGCTACACCTCTGGAGTTAGATGAATCACCTGAAGCTATAATCTTTTTGATCCATTTTTTTTAACTCTTTATTTCAATCAATACGTGAAATATGGGTCTCTTGAATAAAACAAATGTTAGCCTGTGATTTAAAGATCATATGAAATAATAGTGATTTTTTTCGCTTTATCTTGAATGCCTCTAACATTCCAAGAATCTAAAATTATGTCAACAGGCATATTCTACAAGTATAATCATTATTGATGCTATAAAAGTGAACTCAAGGTGCAAATCCAACACAACATTAAAAGAAGAAGAAAAAATAAAAGAAAAAACAGTCTTTAAGTATTCAAGCAAGTCATCAAATAACATTTGTTGAAAAAAAAAAGAAAAAAGGTTTTTCAAAAACCATGAAATGTATAATAATAACCTTTATCCTAACCCTAGTGCCTACCCACCAATCCCCCTGTGATAAAGGAAGAGCAGAAGAACATGAAAAACATTGTAATTATAGATAATAATAACCTCAAGTTAGAATACAAATTACTCAAAGGAAGCCTAACATAACATAAAGTCTGAGTAATACTACTAAAAATATATGCAAAATTAACTAATTTCAAGACGTCCAACATGCTTAATCCCTACTTCTAATACTAATCTAAAGCTCCTATCTTT
Organism: Protopterus annectens; assembly: GCF_019279795.1. Lineage (NCBI taxonomy): Eukaryota > Metazoa > Chordata > Ceratodontiformes > Protopteridae > Protopterus > Protopterus annectens. The sequence goes on from NC_056746.1 coordinate 716,160,054, forward strand.
AAATTGAAATTTATAGTGATTAAATGTATTTCCTCAAGTATTTCAAGAGAAAGAGAAACAAGTAAATAATAAATAAATCACACTCTGCTTAACTAGAACACTCTATCATAAGAAGTAATACAATTAAAACTGAAAGATATGTAAGATAACGTATATAAGTATAACAAAACCAACTGGTAACATTATAATATAAGTAAATAAGCATAGCATTACTGAACTAAAGATAATAGTCATGCACTATCTACTGAACCTTCTTTAGTACTTTAGTGATAATTTCATTAATCAACATGACCATTAGTATGATAAAAGCACTAATACCTGTAGAATGAGTATTTAGTTATAGTTCAAATAAAGCAAAAAACAACTACCAAGCAACCATATCTCAAAATGAAAAACAATTCAGTCTGGAGATGCATCTATTAACTAGATAATAATAGTACAGGAGCTATTCAAAATGAAATATTATAAGCTGTAAGGTTTTAACACTAGTTAATATACATGAATAAAGTATAATTATATTATTAAATAGTAACTTAAACAGCATCATATATATTGGACTGAATGTACAACAATGTGCATACATATAATTTTAAATCTACTTTTTGAATATTTTACTAATGACTCTGTTAGGTTATGTAGCCATACTATTCTTCTAAGCTATAGATGTAACATAGCAAAACAGCATGAAAAGACAAGGCTTTTAAAGTAAACATTTTGAACATCTAATTAAAACAGAAACAAGCAAGCTAAATGCAGTAAATCTAAGGGCTTAAATATATACATGTAGATTCAGCTAATCATATTAAAGATAGTTATTTCAAACCTTTCAAATAAGTAAAGGCTTTCTTAAACATAAACTACTAATCATAAATATCACATCCAGCCTCTGAGAAGAGAGAGAGCAGAGAATAGAAAGAACATGAAACTTTCATATGAACAGGTATACTTTGTAACATTTGTCAAATTAAACACTTCAGTATAATATAAAATATTGTATGAAAAAATATTCTGAATAGGAAAATATGTTCATTTCTTTACACATCCTTTAGAATTTTAATATATAAAACTAACCTGTTCATTTGTTTCCAGAAACATTTTCACTCTGCTTTATGAAAGTAGCAGCTTGCTTTGAAGTCATGCAGACACACTAAAAGTCACTGAATATATTATGTGACATGAATCTGTTTAAATTTAAAAAGCAACCTTCATTTATGAAGAGAAAACACTTTAAATAATAGCCAGATCTATTAAAAAGTTAGTGCTATTGAATACTTGTTGAAAACAAGCAGACTTGTGTATTTGAAACTGTCCTTCTTTCCTCACAAATGATGACATCACCATCCATCTCAGAGAGAGTGTAGTGTGCACATGTTCATGCAGAGCATCAGCTGGAACTCTGAGGGGAAGATTTTCTTGCTAGAATGTTGAGATGGAATGTTTTTCCCTCCAAAAATCATTTAGCTTACACAGAAGGCTGTAACTCAAAAGCTTGTAGTAAAATTAACATATTATCTATTTACACAGCAAGCATATGTGAGAGAAAGAGAAAAAGTAAATACAGCAATTTAAATGCTTCTATTAATCCACACAAATCTAACAAGCATATATCCTGTCACTGCACACTGTCACACCAAATCCATCATGTGTAAATTACATGACAAGTTCTTAAGGTAATATAATTATGTCACACCAGAATTACAAATCATGTAACACAAATACTGTCAGATTAAAGAAAAGAAAAGATCAAACCTTATTGTAGTTCTTTAACAGTAGAATATTAAGATACAGTGTCAGGAAGCTTTTTAAATGTTTTAAGAAAAATGTCTTTTGCATCTTTAGGATCTGAACATACAAATCTTTTGTCATTAGCTGTGAAAGATAATGTATTAGGATATGCCATTCGAAATCTAATCCCTCTTTTTATCAAGTCAGCACAATAGGGGGCTAGTTTTTGTCTATTTAATTTGATCTGTTCAGGAAGATCTTGGGAAAATGATAGTTTGTGAGACTTCCATATGAATTGTTTCTTTGTTTTAGCAGTTTCTAGGATCTGGAAAGTGTCTTGAAAGTTTAGTAACTTAGTATAAATTAACCTTGGTGTGGAAGAATCTTGCTTTGTACGCAGTGCTCTGTGTGCTCTCTCTACAATTATAGATTTTGAAGAAGCTTCACAATTTAACAGTGTTTCAAAGATATTTTTAGTCACAGATAACAAGTTTTTATTGTCATAAGATTCAGGTAAACCACGAATAATGATGTTATTTCTTCGACTCCTGGCTTCCAGATCCAATATTTTAGCTTGTAAATCTCAAACAGTTTTATCTCTAGATTTAAAGTCACTTTCCAATAAGTCTGTTTTAACCTCCAAAGCTAAGATTTTATTTTCAATAGTAACAATACTATCGTTTATTTGCTTTAAAGATTTACTAAAGTCTGCAAACTGTTCTGAAAAGTTTTGTATAGCACTTTGGATTGGTTTTAATGCTATTTTTAGTTCTTCTAAAAGGAAATTTGAGCCATTTAAATCTTTATTACTTACATTAAAAGTTTCTGTAGGTTGTCTAGATGATTTCAGTCTTTTGAACCTGAATCTTTTCAGGAGAGAGCATTGAAGTATATTTGGCCTTTGTAAGCTGAGTCTCCATGGAGTCAGATTTTGTAGCCATGCCCAGAAATGGAATGCAGTTAACAGGATACCAGGAACCAGGAACAGACTGGAGCAGTAGGAGTCCCAGCAGCAGAGAAACCAAGAATGTTCTGAGGTAAAATAAATCCCAGGATAATAATTCCAGAAGAAAAAATAATCCAAATGCGTAGAAAAAGATTTATAAAATCTTTTAGTATAAAAATTTGAGGAAAAAGGTTGATGTAAAGTTGTAAAAAAAACCAAAAGTTAAATAGCTGTGAGGAGCTCAGAGAGTAAGGACTAGACTAGTCGGCGGCCATCTTGGAATCAGGCACTCATTTTATGCATAAATTAATTAGTGCTCACCAATAAATTTTCAGTGCATATTTTACAATAATTAATTAAAGACTTTTCCTTAAGAGACAGATATAAAAATACATTAAAATCTTCATTCACTTCTAAACTTGAAACCAAATGGACATTTTATTATAATATTAACCTAAACAACACAAAATAATTTTAAACATAAAAAAAAGTTTTGGTAAGAAATGATTATAAAAATGCTCTCATGAACTATTTCCTTACAATGTAATACCTTTCTGTACATTATACTTTTAAGTCTAGCTGCTCTTATTTTCAGTACAGGAGCAACACATCTGCTATCGTTCAACCTGTGTGTTGTGGGGGATGGGGGATGGACAGGTTCGGCATTCAGTCTAAGTTGCCAAAGCAATTCTATATATTTTAATGTCTTTTCCCATGCTCCTCCCCTCCCATCCAATGAAACAATCTCTAAAATACAAAACAAAATGTACTAAAATTATCACAAATAACTGAATGTTGATAAAGTGATTTGTTTTCTCTCTGATTTTTGATATTGTTAACATGCTGGTATATTCTCTTTTGTGGATGTCTCTCAGTTTTAACCACACTGTAAGAAGGACAAGTGGAACATAATAAATAAACCACACCATTAGTGTGGCAATAACCATGCTTTAGTTTAAACTCCATCTCTCTGTGGCCCCCTTCCACATGCCTTATAGCTGTTAATATGTTCTCTGCATTTGCTGGGTAATTTTTCATTCATACTGTATTCTATTCTAATGTTTTCTTAATATGCTTAGCTGTTTTGTGGATAAATATCAGTTTTTCCTCTATCACTTTAGCAACTATGTCATATGCCTTGACTATAGTCCGGTTCTTTTTTATAATGTCTCTAATGATACAACTATTTATTTATTTATTTGCTGTTGGTTAACCAGGATGGTCCATTGGGCCAAGTGAACCCATTTTCAATGGAGTCCTGGAGAGAAAAGCTCCAACAAGAATACATGTTACAGAGATATACATTACACAGTATACAACTCATAGCAAGGTAAAGTTTACAAACAGTAGAATTATTCACAAAAATAATGATAGAGTGTAGTTATATACATATATATATATATATATTTTTTTTAGGTTGATAGATGATATTTAGGATAGGATTATGAGCAAAATATAGGAGGTGAAAGTAATAAGGATAGAGGAAGTGGAGGATGATTATGTGGGGAGGGAGCAGGAACATTCCCATCTGGATGGTAGGTAGGAGTGAAGTGTTTTTTTAAAGGTAGGAAGGCTAGCGATGGTTGATGAGAGGAATCGCTTGTGTCGATAGAGCAGGCCGAGTTTTTGGTGTTTTTTTTATGTTTATTAGTAGATGGGACACAAATTTAAGGTTATTGTCAATTTGAACTCCTAGAAGTTTGGTTTCGGATACCAGTTCAAGTGGAGTATTATTCTGACTGGTGATGGAGAATAGTTGTTTATCAAATGTGTTTGTTTTAGAGGGGGTAAATATCATTCATTTTGATTTGGCTGCATTAAGTGCAAGATGGTTATCTTTCATCCACAGTTCTGTGGTGGAGAATGCTTCTAGGGTGAGCTGTAGAAGGGTTGGAATGGAAGAGGCTCCACAGATGATTGTAGAATCATCAGCGTATTGGATGATACTAGCATGGGGGACAGAGAGATAGTAATCATTTATGAAGATGTTGAACAGGAGGAGGCCTAATATGGAGCCTTGTGGGACCCCTGTGGGGGTGTGTAGGAAAGAGGAGATGTTTTTTTTTTCCATTTGGCAGCTTGCTGCCTGTTTGAGAGATAGCTGGTGAACTAGTTAAGAGCTGAAGGTGATAGGTTTCGCTTTGACAATTTAGTGAGCAGTAGGTTATGGGAGATGGTGTTGAATGCTTTGGAGAGATCAAGAAGGATGGTAGATACAGTGAGACTGGAGTCTCTAGCTTTATTCACAGTTTCAAGGAATGAAAGGAGGGCTGTCATAGTACTATGATTAGGGTGGAAGCCATGTTGGGTAGGACTTAGTAGACTGTTGTCTAATAAATAGGGAAGGAGTTGTAAATGGATAAATTTTTCTAGAATTTTTGATATGGGAGAGAGGATGGCGATGGGCCGGAAGTTGGTAATGCTAGTATTATTCCCTCCTTTATGAAGGGGAATGATAAAAGCTTTTTTCCAGACTTGTGGAACGAGACCTTCTTGGATGGAGCGGTTTATTAGGATACTAATTGGGAGGGCGATGGCATCTGCAGATGTGCTGAGGAAGTGTGAGGGGATGTTATCGGAGGCATTAGTGCATGGTTTTAGCTTCTTTAGTAGTTTTTTTACAGTGGAGGTAGGGATTGGTTTCAGTGAGAATATAGGGGTTTGTGAGGTAGTAGGGTGATTGGGTGGAGAAGAGGGGGGTGTAGGAAGAGGGCAGGTGGTAGTAGGGGGTGGGTGGTTCTTGAGAAGGAAGAGGTAAGGTTGGAGATACAGTCAATGAAAAAGGAGTTGAATTTGGTGGCGAGTTCATTGTCTTGTACATTTGGGTTGGGGTTTGGGTTTTCAGTTGTGCCGGGTTTTTATTCTATTACCACTGCTGCTTCAAAAGATTTTGGAATGTGATTCTTGGTCAAACCCTCTCCAAGACTGGGTGTTTTGTTTCAGACCTTTGCCCAATAATGAACCAAAACAGGTAAGTCAACCTCCACGCAAATGCTGATGAAATAAAGCAAATGCTTTTCCTATTGGGCCATTTCTTGCCATGTGTGTTGTGGAAAAATCTGTTTTTTTTTACCACATTAAAGACCTGCTAAAAGGGTGGACTGGGCAGTAGTGAAAATGGGTTTGGCAAGCAGAGGGCAGGACATACAGGAAAGAATACAAGATTTTGCAGGAGGGTGGTGGGACAGTATCACAGCTATCCACTTCTTCACAACATAAATGTACAATTGTGCACACAATCTCATGACTTTGGAGAGTCACCACACCAGGGATGGGTGGCAACAACAGAATAATCTTGTATAGCCTATTAGATCACATCAAGTGAGTCAAGATGACACATAAGTAAAGTGGAAAGCTATGTACGGGGCATCATTTTTTTGTGGGATATGTGCCCATTTTTCCAGGGGGGATGTTGTGAAAGGTGATTAGAAATGAGAGATTCACACATGTAAGGTATTGGAGAATACCATAATTATGGATAGGTAGGTAGGCGATATCAGGAGTACACCCATGTTCAGCTTGAGAACAGAGGAATCGAGTCCTCATGCTCAGAACTGTCATCACTATCTCCTTTATCACCTGACTGGGTCAGTGATGGCCATGGTGTCATTTTAGCAATCTGATTGAGGACGTTTACAACCCTTCTAATATGTGCATTGAGGCTCCTCTCGTGATATCATCCATCAGCCTAATCAACTCCTGCCAGGTGACAAAATTGCTACTTCCACTTTTAATGGGACAGAGCAGGTAAGGCAGGGGTTGTGGAGGCAATGCTGTGAGGTTGTGAATGCAAAGTTCTGGATGTCTTTGCTGCCAACTTTAGAGGTATGGCAGGCAGCGTCACAGTGGTCAATCTACCTCTCTGTGCTGTTGGTCATTTTGTTTTCAGTGGCAAGGTATGCAAAAAGAAGAATTTTTTTAGCACCTTTATTGAATTATTACTTGTGACATAGGCACATTTGCATTTATACAAAAGTAATCAAACTATATTAAAAAAGCATCATTAACAAATATTATACTTCACATATATTGCTGTATATCATATTACCTAAACAACATTACATAAATTATTCAATTCCTGCCCTCCCTTATAAACAAGAAACATAAATTATAAATCCACCCCCAAGACAGAGACAGAGAGAGAGATATAGAGTGGGAGGAGAGAGACAAAAAATAAAAAATAATATAATAAAAAATAAAAAAAAAATAGTTAGATCCATGGCATGACACATTAATTTATTTATCCGATACAATTTTATGGTAATATATCAACAATTATGATAATTTAGTATTGTACACATTTGCCACATCTGTATATGATCTTAAGGTATGGATATGTCATAAAATAGAGAAATCTCACTGTTAGGATATAAGAAAGAGTAGCTTTTATTTCCCTTTGATTGATATGATATGTGCATTCAAATATAGTTATTGCAATTACCATCTTTGAAATATTCCTGACATATTATTGCTGTTAATATTTTAGAAATCCTATCCTGTAATCAAAACTAATTGTTGTTTCTGGGTATTGACTCTACACACCATTAAGCTGGTATTTTTATTGCCTAATGCAAGTATTAAGAGTTACTGGAGAAGGCATGCATATTGATATCAAGGTCAAGGTATGTCTGCTCAAGTGTCTGATGACTGATGGACTGAAACAGTTTTCTGAATTGCATTTGGACCTGTTTCAGACTTACTCCTGTGCCTCTCTGAGGCAAGCTAATCTCTCCTTCCTCGTGTGCCTCATGATTTGCTGTTATTTCCTCTACAGCTGTACAGTACAAAAAGAAAGATACATATATATCCATATATATATATATATATGGGTTCACTTCAGAAGCTCAAAATACTAAAATCTCGAATTTCAGTATCTTGAGCCCAAGAAGCCGAATCCACATAATAGCAAATGTTTAGAAGTACGAAATTCAAAACCTTGAATACCAGAGGTTTTAAATTTCACGCTTCTAAAGTTCCGCTATGGTCATGTATTCAGGTAAGTGTGTTAAGGGGTTTAGGTAGGGGCTGTGGTGTTTGTCAGTGTGTTCTGTTGCTGTGATGTGTGTGTGTGTGTGTGTGTGTGTGTGTGTGTGTGTGTGTGTGTGTGTGTGAAGAGAAAGTAGCTTGTGTGGTGGTGTTTTGTGTGTGTTTGTATATAGTGCGACCTCGGAGTGAGAATATTTAAGTAGGGGGGTGTGGGGTGCTTGGGGGCTTGCCACCCTGCTTTCATGTAGAAGAGTGATTGTGTGTTTGTGTGGTGGATGGTGTGTGTGTGTATGTAGTAAAACCATGAAATTCAAAACCTCCGGTATTCAAGGTTTTGAATTTTGCGGTTTTCAGTTTTTGTTGTTTTGTGGATTCAACTTCTTGGGCTTGAGAAACTGAAATTCGAGATTTCAGTATTTCCAGCTTCTGAAGGGAATCCATATATATATATATATATATATATATATATATATATATATATATATATATATATATATATATATATTATTTATATATATGAAAGCGTAATGAGTAATGCATTGGCCTGGCTAGAATAATTAATTTCATATCATAGACAGGTTATGTGTTAGTATACTTACACAAATGAGAGTTGTTTGGAGTCCTAAATATAGCCACCCATCGCTTAGGAGGTCCTGATTGCACTTCTTGAGATCACTATGTTGGTTAACAACATTATTTCCCAGTATATGGTATGCCAGTTGCACTGAAGACAGTCTTGGCTAAACTATTCCAAGCCTAAGCCTTCTACTGGGACCCGATATAATCCCCCTGCAGCAGCCTATAGCTATATCATTTCACGAGGAGTGACACAAATATCCTGGATTCCTCAATTCTCCAACTTTAAGATCTAATTTTATTTATTTTTATTTTACAATTGTTGACCGGGATAGTCCGACTGGATGCATGTCCATTTTCAGTGGAGGCCCGGGGAGAAAAGCTCCAAGGGTAAGCAGATACAGCATTACATAATACCAGCATTACATATTACAAACAGACTATTTACAAAGATTACATAAGTAAGCAAGTTAAACAAGTTCCACAGGTTAGAGTTAATCCCGAGCGTAAATCAGGATTAAATTAAATTACACAGTAAAATGGTTAACAGATTTTTACACATTCTAGAGAGAGTTAGCCAGGCTTGATACAGTGACATAGCCAGTTAAGTGACAAATGTTGTTTGAGTCTAGTTTTAAACTGACCTATGGTGGAAAGTAAGGTAATATCAGCTGGAAGAAAGTTCCAGCATCTACTTACAGAGTTTGCAAAAAGAGAGTCACCAGCTGTGTTATTAATTTTGCTAGTCTGAATCAGTCGATTGTTAGAGCATCGAAGTGGTCTAGGATTGTTGTAGGGGGTGATGATATTTTTAAGTGCAGGAGTATTGTCCGGATTATAGAGGATTTTATAAGCCATAATCAGTTGGTTATACTGGATTAGGCTGGGTAGTTCAAGCCACCCAAGCTGGTTTAGATTGATGCAATGATGTGTCCTAAATGGCAGCCCAGTGGCAAACCTGGCAATGTGGTTGTAGCAAGTTGAGAATTTGTTAAGGACAGTCTTGTTTAAATTCGAGAGTAGAGGGGATGTATACAGAAGGGTTGAAAGAAGGTGAGAGCGAGCTATGGCAATTTTAGCTGGAGGGGTTAGGAAGGCTTTTATTCTGTAAAGTGACCCTAGTTTTTTATTGATGATTTTGATAATTTGGTTAATATGTAGGTCGAATTTTAGATTATTATCTATGATGACACCTAATAGTTTTGTAGAGGGGTCAGGGGAGATTATTGTGCCATCATTTGAATTTATGGTAAAGGTGAAATCGGTAGACCTACGTGTTGGTGAAAATAACAGCATTTTATTTTTTTTTTTGGATTTAGGATCAGACAACGTTCAGAAAGCCAGTTTTCTATTGTATTAAAGGTGGTCTGGGTAGCTGACGATAACTCTATTGGAGATGTGGCCGAGCATCAGCGGAGTAGAGTCATCAGCATATTGGATACAGCTGACTTTTGGGATGACAGTATAAAGGTCATTAATGAAGATGGAGAACAGCAAGGGCCCTAGTATAGAGCCTTGTAGTACTCCAAGGGTGTTAGGTAGAAGGTTAGAGAGTTTGTTCTGCCAGAAGACAGCCTGCTGTTGACCATTCAGGTAGGATTGAAACCATTGAAGGGCTCTAGTATCTAGACAGAATGTTTGCAGGGTGTGGATTAAAAGTTGGTGATCAACCATATTGAATGCCTTGGAAAGATCCAAGAAGAGGGTTGAGGATATATAATTATTGTTGCGATTATAGTTTATGGTGTTGGTAAAGGCTAGGAGAGCTGAAGTAGTGCTGTGATGAGGACAGAAGCCATGCTGAGTGTCTGCCATAAGGTGATTCTGGATTAGGTGCTGCATGCGTTGTCTATGAATACATTTTTCCATAATCTTTGCAAGTGGAGAGAGTATAGCTATTGGCCTATAATTGGAGAATTCAGTAGAGCTGCCTCCTTTGTGAAGTGGGATTACATAGGATATTTTCCAGATGGTGGGAATTTTAGATTCTACTATGGTTCAATTGATTATTATTGAGACGGGGTAAGCAATAGCATCAGCTGATTTTTGATGGGACTCGGCAGGGAGTTGATCAGCAGAAGGTGTAGTGGGTTTTCATTTTTTGATCAAGGTATGGATAAGTGAAGTGGCGACTGGTTGGAAGCTGAATGCGATTAGGTTTCTTAGGGGTGCTACTTTCAGGACCAGGGGAGCTAGGAGGTAGTTGGCTAGCTAGGGCTTGAATTGTCTCAGTAAAGAATCGGTTAAAACTCTCAGAAACATCTTCAGGGGTTTTATCAATAGTAGCAGCAGGGATTGGGGTTGAAGTTTGTCCAGGATGTAGTAGATTATTTAAACTTGCCCAAAACTTCTGAGGGTTATTTTGATTTACTGTCTGTAAATTACAATAGTGTTGTTTTTTGTCTTGTTAAATGGACTTTTTAGTTTCGTTCCTAGATTGCCTGTATTTAATGTGATCTTGGGTGTCTTTAGAAGAACGCCATAAAGCCCATGTTTTGTTTCTAAGGATAATTTTGAGTTTAGACTCTTTAGAAAGTCATGGCACAGTTTTTGTCTTTGTTCTCTTTGAATGAACAGATGCATGCAAATCAAGGATCTCAAGAAATTTGTTGTTAAAGTATGCTACTGCTTCCTCTAAGGGGAGGTGTTTTAGAATAGACCAATTACATGAGTTTAGTTCTTGTTGGAATTTGGCAGGGTCAAAGTTTATATTGTTTCTAATCTTTCTGAGTAAGGGTTGTTGGGAATTAATGGCTTTGTGCTTAATTACATATGTGAGAAGGTGATTGCTTAGACCATCAGGGAGGGTACCAGAGGCGTACAGTTGGGGGTGACTATTTATGAGTACCCAGTCGAGTATGCTTTCTTTTCGGTTGGGTTTACCTATCCTGGTAGGGGTGGATATGACTTGTGTAAATGCATGCAGGTTAATATGGGTGGTTGGGCATTCTGTGGAACAGGTGCCTCAGTCTATGTTAAAATCTCCAAGTGGTAGGGTTTCTTGGGGGTAGAGACATGCTAGCCAGTACAGGATATATTCAAGTGTAGATATATTGTTATCTGGGGGTATGTATATACAGATGATATTAATGCATTTATTTTTATTATGTTGCAATTTGGTGGCAAGAATCTCCGAGTTATTAATCTGGGGTGGTTGTATTACATTTATGGTGACATTCAACTCATAGGTTCATAGGTTCATACTAGGCTATCTGCCCAAGGGCATTTATAAGCCTAGCCCATAGTTATGTGGCTTTCGCCACCCCTTTAGTTTGAATAAAAACTGTGCCTATCATTTTTCTGTGCCTCTGTCAAGCAGTGACACTGAAGTAATCCCTGGGGTATATCTGCGATCTCCCATCCATTGGTCAAGATTCCTCTTGAACAAGGCCAGCGAGGTGCTCTGCCTCACATGTACCGGGATTTTGTTCCACAGCATAGGGAGTCTCTGGGTGATGAATCTCTCCCTCCAGCACGTTCTATTTATAACCGTGTCAAGGTTTAAGTCTCCCGCCCTTGTGGTTCTGAGGGATCTAGATTTTTTGAGGTGAAGCATATTCATCAAATCTGGGTTTGACATGGCCTTATATGTCAGACACAGGTCACCTCTGAGCAAGCGGTATGAGACTGAATAGAGCTGGAGTTCTTTCAGTCGGGCAGCATAAGACATATTTTTGAGTCCCTTTATCCTTTTGGTGAGGAACTTTTGGGGCCTTTCAAGCTGCAGCAGGTGTCTGGTCAGATACATTCCGAACGGGGCATTGTACTCAATCATAGGTCTAATGAGTGATGAGTACAGGGGGACGATGACCTCCCTTGATATAGATGTGAATCCCTTCATGATCAGGTGGGCGATATAGAAGGTTTTCCTAACTACTTTAGCAACATGAGTGTCAAACGAAAGGCTACTGTCAACTTGGGTCCCCAAATCCCTGATGACTTTTTCTGTGCTCAGTGGATTGCCACCTATATGGTAGCTAGGGGTAACCTTGATTTTCCCGAAGGGTATGACTATGCATTTTTTGGCGTTTAACTTCAGGCCATGGCTCTGGCACCAGTTATCTGTTTCTGTGAGGCCCTTCTGGAGGATATCTGTGTCAGATGTGTTTTCGACTATGGCGCCCAGTTTGCAGTCATCTGCAAACTTTGTCAGCCATAACCCTCCTGTGTTTGCTTGTACTTCAGAAAAGTAGATGACGAACAAGAGTGGACCCAGGACTGAGCCCTGTGGGACACCACTTGTGACAGGCTTTGAGTCTGACATGGCTCCAGCAACTCTGACCCTGTGGGTTCTGTCACTTAGCCAGTTTGCAACCCATCTTGTGATGTATGGGTTTACATTCAAGCTGATGAGTTTTTCGATGATACCTGAGTGGGGTATTGTGTCAAGGCCTTTGCCAGGTCGAGGTAGGCTGTATGGACTGCCTTTCCTCATCAATGGCCTTGGTGACTGTCTCGAAAAAGTCAACCAAGTTTAAGAGGCAGGATCTGCCTTTGACAAAGCCAAACTGGGTTGGATCCAAAGTCTGCAAGTTCCCTATGTCTTTATTTATGAGTTCCATTATGATCCTCTCCATGGCTTTGCAGATAAGGCTTGTCAAGCTAATGGGGCGGTAATTTCCAGGGTCTGTGGAGGCACCGCCTTATGAAGTGGGACCACAGTCGCCGCGCCACTCCTTGGGTATGTATCCTGAGGTGAGGCTAAGATTAAACAGCTGTCCTAACTGTGGGTTTAATTCCTCGTTGAGTTCATGAAGCACACAGCCAGGGACACCATCCGTCCCATGGATGCTGTGTTTTTGCCTTAGTGAGGGCAGTTCTCACCTGGGCGTTGGAGATGTTTGGGGGCTACAATCCTCTGGAATAGATATCTCTTCTTTTGGGGAGGGGGAGAAGTTTGCACTGAACCTGTCAGCCAGTATGTTAGCAATGTGTGTAGGTTCAGTAATTTTCACATCATTTTGAACTAATTCTGAGCATATCTGGGAGTTTCCTCCTAGGTTTCTAACATAGCTAAAGAAGGCCTTATGATTGTCTTTAGAGTCCTTGGCGATTTTTCTCTCAAAATTTGCCTTGGATGATTTTATGAGAGCTCTTAGTTTTTACTTATAATGATCAAAGGTGTCTTACCTTTCAAGGATTTTGCTCTATCTTGTAGTAGCTTCCTCCTTTTGTTGTAGAGCTTGTTTATGGCTGGGGTCCACCAGACTGGACGCTTGCCTTTGGTACAGCGAGTCTTAGTTTTGTTTGGGATTGCCTGATCCATGCAGTCCTGTAGGTGCTGGTAGAAGGCATTTGTAAGTGATTCAGCGGTTTGAGTAATGTTTACCACTGGCTCAGGGGCCTTAAAGGAGACCACACTAGTTTTTAGAAGTGTGAAATCGGCTTTTGAGAAGTTTTTCACTGTGGTCTTTTTGTTTCAGGTGGGGCGGGATGAGGACCTCCAGCGAGATTAGTTTATGATCTGATCTCACCAGTGAGGGGTATACTTCCAGTGTTGAACATTTTGATCCCATGTTCGTGATGATGAGATCAAGTATGTTTTCTCCTCTTGTGGGGATGGTGACTAGTTGTTCCATGGCATTTGAGTTTATGAACTCCAGGAATCTTTGGGTTAGAGTGTTCGGGCTTGAGTAGTGTTCCCAGTCTATATTAGGGTAGTTGAAGTCACCTAGTATGATGGTGTTTGGAGATACATTTATCCCTCCAATGTTTTCAGGAAGGCCATGTGAGGTTCCTGAGTTTGAGAGGGTGGCCTGTAACATGCTACAAATTGCAGAGCAGTCTTGCCTATGGTTAATTGCACCTGGATGGTCTCCGATGCATCGTGCGTTGCCACCAACCTTGAGGTGTGGGTGTCCTTTATGAATATGGACACCCTCCTTTCTTGGTGTTGTCCGGATTTTGGGGCCGGAACGCATGATATGAGGTGAAACCTGTTAGTGCTGGGGTGCTCTCAGGAGCCTTGAACCAGGTTTCTGTCACAGCACAGACATCGATGTTCTCCATATTGAGAAGGGCCTCGAGTGCGTGCATCTTGAGATTGAGACTTCTGGCATTGAGCAGCATTACCCTTAGTTTTTTTCCTTTTTGGTGTTCTAGGGTGGTAGGTTTAGAATTTGAGCCTTGCCTAAAAAAGGCACTATGGGGGTGGCAAGAGCCTTTGCCAATATCCGGAAGCCCAGGGGTGACAGGTGCAAGCCGTCCCTTGCAAAGCAGCGTGGCTTTTCCAGCATGTCATCCCAGGCAGACAGACATTGGATCCCCTTTGAATGACACCAGAATTTAAGCCAATTATTAAAGCTGATCATCTTATACTCAGATTTATAGAGTAAAGCTACCCCACCCCCCTTCCTCGAAGCACGATCCAGCCTGTGTATGTTGTACCCAGGTCTGTAGTGTTAGGTTTTAACCAGGTTTCAGATAAACAGAGAATCTCAGGGGAGTGGACATCCAGAAGTGCATGCAATTCATGTACCTTGTTATTAATGCTTCTAATATTGAGAAGACAGGCTAGGAGAGAGTTAGTTGGCCTATTAATTGTAGGTTTGTAGCTTAGATTGCAAGTAGAGGGGGTATGTGTATCTGAAGTGGGTGGGCCAGGGTTGGGGTGAATATCACCACCATGTATTAGGTTAAGTCTATACGTGGTGATGAACTTCAGGAGTTTATTAGTTTGTGGTAGTGTTTGGATCTAGAGCTAATGTGCCTGGGGTTGAGATGTTGATAGACTGAACAAGATGTTGGATAGGACCTGGTACTGTAAATATGGATGAAGGTGGGAGGATTTATAGCTGGGGTGATAGTATGGCCTTTTGGGACCTGAAATCCCATGAGAAACTGGTCTTCATACAAGGTAAGGAGGTATGGTGCGAACAGGAGGGGTAATAAAGAAGAGTATATCATCTGTGATTCAGCTAGTGAGTTAAGGAACTGTTTTACCTGGTGATGCAACACCAGATGATAGAGTGGTGAGGTAAAGGTACTGGAAGGGGGATGGGAGAATGCCAGATGAAAGCTAATAGGTGCTATTGAAATGTAGGTAGAATAATGTGGTGGGAGGAATTATCCCAGATGAAAGCAGATAGGATCTAGAAAGTGGGGGAGTGGCTATAGTACTATAAATATAGAGTTACTGGGGGCGGCAGGTAATTGGTGGCAGGGAGGGGAGTGAAGAGAGCCCGAGCACAGCGAGGGTGAACGTAGCAGGGCTATTGCAGTTTACAAGGTTTCCTAAGGTGTCCTAAAGCTATAAGGTAAGTATTATAATTCTTAATGTAAGAGTCAGTTTACTTAAGTTACAGGGGAAGGAGGCAAACACTCAAGTAGAAAAAGAGCCCTATGGCTGACCAAAATGACCTGCTTAATTACACAGCACTGTAAGTGAAAGCTTAACAAATGCTTTTTGTGTGCAACCTACTCTGCTTAAATGCTGAGAGAAACTGTTTGCAGTCCTGTAGACTCTGTTTTGTAGGGAACTGAAGAGTTCAACTAGGAAAAGAGAAAAGCAGAGATTCTAGGGTAAGCATGAAGGTAACAACAGGCAGTTATTTTATAATAATAAATTCAGAAAGGTTTGATGCTGGGGGGGGTAAAGTAGCATACTTCAGAATGAACTAAGATTTATAGCTAAGAAACCTAAGCAGGAGAGCAATGCAGTAAATAAACACTTGCCAGATTTTAAAGATATACCAGAAAAACTAAATCAATTGTTCACAATTGTACAACTGGAAAATTGCCAGTAAAAGCACTTCAGATATAGCTAGCCCAAGTTATTCAAGTCATAAAAGCACTTCTTCAATGTGTGTGTGCAATTTAAACATTAAAAACACATGCAGCAAGTAGGAGCTCTGATTATACACAATGATATATATATATATATATATATATATATATATATATATATATATATACATAATTTTAGCACCATTTTCTCCATCACCAGCCATATCTGCAGAAGTCAAGCTAATAATATATGTCTGAACAGTTAACCAATTCATATCTCATGTGTAATTAATTGTGCACACAGACATACAGGTTGCAAACTGCATTTACACAATTGAAAGTGTAATAATACCTTGGCATACACATTGAGACTACTTATATCAAACAGCACAAAGGTGTGAAACATGACATTGAGGTTTGCCATATGTGATGCTCAGCCTACTGACACAGATTCCAATGTTCAACAATGGAATGCTTAAAGGCATGGCATTTAACGCTTCCAGTTTTGGAAGATAAAGAGGAAGAACTGTGGCATATTTTGATGTTGGGGCTTACACGATGTTTACATTTTATTGTACCAGAATCAAACAATTAGCTTATTAATTCTCATTGTCACAGGAGAACTTCATTTTAAGCATGATAGAGATATACTAATTTCAGAATAAATGGAGATATACTTCAGAGAGGCCCTGTGTAACTTTAAGTAGTTCTGGGAATGCATTCCTATGTAAATGGCAGCATTTCTGCTTGCAAATATATTTCAGATGCCTTCAGTTGCATTAGATAAGTCATACAGGTTGGGGGTATGTTACAAATGTAATTTACACGGTATAACTGCCCGAAACATATAGTTTGGATATATGATGAGTCACGATGATTATAACATAAATATTGTGCCCATCATACAAATACAAATTAATTTTAAATTAAATATTATCATTGTCATCTCTAAAAAAATATACACACATTAGCTTTAGGTTATATGTGAAGCATTAATGATATATGCTGAACAGAAAAGTTTACCTATGCAAACACTACTTATATATTGCTAGCATTCAGTATGTTTGTTATCATTTAGGTTTAGTTTCACAATCCTAATCAAAATGCTGTGTGAAACTGGAGTCTGACATCCTTTGAAAAGTACGTCTTAGATGGCTTGGAAGCCTTAGTCACCTGTGTTTTTTTTTTTCTAATCTCACTGCACTTAACACCTTCTACCACAGAGATAAAGTGATAGATAGAATTTCTCCACTTAGTACTGTCCAGAATGTTAATAAAAACTCACCACTGCCAGACGTGTTAGCACTACATAAAGCAGCCTAAATTAAATGTATCACTTTTTTCCTTAGGCAATGAACTGTGCGTGCACACACTGCAAGCAGAAGCAAATGCAAAAGGCATTAGAAAAAATATGTGAATGCGAAAAAGCTTAAATTAAAATGAATTCATTCAAAGGGTATATCTAGCAATAAACACAGCAGGAAGTGCATTCAAGTGACACATTCATCCTTCTCACATCTCCTTGACACATCTAAACTTTAATTTTTGGCACACATTATGAAGATTATAGGTACTGGCAAATAATATTAAAGGGGACATACAGCAGCTCACATGTTATCAATATTGGGAATAGTAGATTTTTAGACAGCCACACAATGATATAAAAAAATGTGTGTAAATATGTATCCATCCCCTCCTTTAAAATTCTCTCTTTACTGGATTTGAACCCAACATCAGCTATTGTGTTTCTTTAAGCTCACTGCACTTGTACCTTGGGCTACAGAGAGAGTGACCTGACGGGTGTATTTCCTTCACTGAGTACTATCCAGTGCGAAGACAACTTTTGTATCCAATTAAAACAGTTGTCCAAGATCTATTATTGTAAAATATATCCCCATTCAAAACAAAGACCTTGTTTTAAGAACTGCCTGGTCCATTGCTCCATTAATAATTGGTGACCAAATTATCATGTTTGACAATGAATTTTCACACCTTGTAATATCCAAATGAAGAGCATGTGTCCCTCTAATAAGATCATTAAAAAGGGAAGGAATCAAAGCACATCTCATATTCCCAGTAAGAATAAGACTATCCCTGCCAGAAGGAAAGAAAACTTTTGACTCTCTCAAAGAAGCATCCACATTTGTCCAAAAAAAAACCTTTTAACTCAAGCTGAACCCATGCATTCTTCTTCTTTCGGCTTTTCCTGGTTAGGGGTCACCATAGCGGAACTCCAGTCCACTAATGATTGGCAGTAGATTTTTTTACAGGTGCCAAGGTGCCAGCTCAATGCCCAACCTTCAACGGGTGAACCCATGCACTCTTCAATGAACTTAAAAAGACAACCTTCAAAAATGAGTGGACTATTAAAGAAAAAAAGAAACCCAGAGACAAATGATTATACATAACTTCACATTTCATGAAAGTTTTTGTTTTCTCCCTTCTAAATAATGTGGAATCATACACAGAAGGTAATGTAACTTTTTTCTTTGCTATTATCTTTTCCACAACAATGCTAACTTTATAAATAATATATAGGACTCAACATTCAAGTAAATCAAAATCTTATCCAACTGCAAACTATTTTATATGTTTATCTCTTTATATACATGACATAGCACTAGTAAAATGGCATGAAATCATTCATGCATTTCACATATTTATATATATTTCTTTTATATCCTATACATTTTTCTTCACGTATGTGCCTTCCCTTTCTGTTTTAGTCTTAGTGTCATAGTATTTAATCACTGCAGGAGAGAAAAATGCTTCCTGTGTTACTTTTAAGTATTTAAAAAGAAAATGGTGACAATTTATTATTAATATATTTACTACTTAATTGAACTTTTGTAATGTGCTCCATTTGGCTTTTATATCTTATAGCTGTGTACGGTTGGTAATGTGGAGCCTTTATTTTAAATATTCATTATTTTACAAGTTATACATAAAAGCTTCACTTCACTAGAAAATTCCCACCTATTTATTTTTTTGATGGAGTTTTGACAACATTTGTGGCAAGCTTGAGCTTTTAAAGGCTTCAGTTAGCTCCCAGACTCATGAAAAACAATGATGTCTTTCAGGAAGTAGACATGACCTTTGAATGTGTTTCTTTTCACTGAACTCTAACAGCCAGTCAGATTCAACAATGATCATGTTTTCATTCATTTTGCAATTATTTTATCTTAAAAGCCTTATAAGCATATGTTTTACTGTAAATAGTGATTTATTTAATCTGAATTACATTTATATTTAAATAAGAATTACAAAGATGTTTCTGACAGTGACCATTTAAATGCATCTTTTTTCCTGTCTGCTTTAATGACGTTATAGTCCTGTATTTACACATAGTAACAAATGTCTATTAGGCGTAATCAATTTGTCTTAGTATGTTTAGATAAAAAAATGTAAGAAATTGTATACAGCTTCATGTTCTTAGTTAATGCATACATAGTATATTAAATCAAAAAATTCCTTTTGTATGTTTTGAATGTACATGTAGTTTCCCTTCTGCTTGCTATTAACCTGTAGTAGCTAGGGATTCCCACTAGATGTCATGAGAGTGTTAGTTTGTGGCTTCTATGAGAGATCTAGTAAGCCTGAATTTAATTTATCCTTGCAGGAGGTTGTTAAAATATATAGTTTTATTGGTTTCAAATTTAGAGTTTTTAAATTGTCCATAACAGTTTTAAAAAATGTATTTGTCATAATGAATCAAGGAAAGCACTTTTCAATTTTGCTTATTATAGCTGTCTCCATCAAATGATAATATTTAACATTATATCTATTAATGTCAATGGGCTGAACAACCCCATAAAAAGGAATAGTGTCAACAAATATGTAATGCTACATAAAGCAGAGTTTGAATTCATTCAGGAATCTCACTTAGTAACAGAAGAGCTAAACAAATTAACCTTTAAGGATTATAAGATTTTGATAAGTTCAAACTACAACCACAAGAGAAGAGGTGTCCTAATTTTACATAGAAAATCAATGAGAATTCCAGAAATAGTTGATTAATGCTCAAGGAATGATGGTATGCTTGCTTAAGTCATACTAAAAAGATGTACACTTTTGCAGACACCTACTGGATACCAGGTATAGGGACAAAAACTGTGAAAAAAAACATTTAAACACCATAACATTAAAGTCTAAAGGTGAGTTATTATTAGCAGGTGATTTTAATTGTATCTTGCCCTCCACTGATACTACAAGCTCTATGCCCTTCAAGATGTCCCCTGTTGCCAAGAACTTAAACAACTATATAAAAGACAGAAACCTAATTGACATTGATGGTATAAAAATATTGGGTCTATATTAGATCAGCAAAATGGCATTACAGTGAATGGCATTTTGCTGACACATATAGACCGAAATCCAAAAATAGCAAAGGCTCAGGTCAGCAATTTTTTTTCCCTGGGAAAAAAAATTGCTTGGCCTGAGCCGAGACATTGCCCTTTATCCCACTATAGTACAATCTCTGAGTTGGTATATTTAGTTAGGAGTGGTGTGGGTGACACAGCAACCCACATTGGGCAAGCTTTATGTTTTAAATTGTGTCTGTGTTTTTAGGTCAAACAATTTCTTTCCCAGGGAAAGAAATCTCTATTCTGAATGTTCGCGGTTTAGTGAGGTCGCTGATTATGTATCAATGAAGAGGCGTTTGATGGAATGCCTCTTTGAGCATTTAATATAGACCCATAATATTATCCACCATAAAATATTTTCACTACTACTACAGATATGGCACACAGACCAACATAGTTCTTTGCAACCAGTTCTTTACTGGCCAAAATAAATAAATTAGTGCTGACATCATGCTCTCTGTCTGACCAAAATGCTATCACCTTCAATGTAACACTTAATACTGACCCCTTAAACTTCTGCCAAAGACTACCTGCTTATCTAGTAGCAGTACAAGGATTTACTACCTGCTTATCTAGTAGCAGTACAAGGATTTAAAGCATGGCTTATAGATGAAATAAAGCTTTACTTAGACATTACTAATAATGGAAAGGTTTCAGATATTATCCTATGGGGCACTTTAAAGGTAGTCTTACATGGTAAAGTCAAAAAGCTGGTACACAATTAAAAGGACAACTGGTAGACATACAAAAAGAAATTGATCTAAAACAAAAACTTACAGCACATGACAAATCTGCACTAGCTGACATATGTAAACTGAAAAAGGAATATCAAGATTTCACGCAGCATAAAATATCAATAAATCTGGAAAAAATCAGATTACAGTCCTACCCAATTAATCTCAAGGGTATGCATAGGATTGCAATTAGATCTAAACATTTAAATGAAAAAAGTCATATAATAGAAATAATATACACTAGAAATAATCAGACTATCAAAGTTACAGATCTAAAAAGTATATGTAACTTTGATAAAAAAACACTACAAGAATATTAATAACAATAACACATCTACAAGTGATGAAAGTATAGACAATTTTCTTGCTAATAATATTCAAAAGAAGCTATCAAACACAATATTAATAACACAGATAAACACTTTTCCTTTAAAGAATTAAAGCAACAAGTTAAAAAATCTTAAGACAAAAAAGACACCAGGGCTGGATGGTTTAATTCTGGAATTTTAGAAATGCTTACCTGATAACATCTTGAAAATCTTACTCAATACATTCCAGGAAGTTAAAACTACAGCAAATATCACTCCCTCATGGAAATATTTTATCAACTCTCCCATCCTAAAACCAAATAAAGAGCCCAACCTTTGTACATCATGCAGGCCAATTTATTTGCTTAACATTGATTGCAAGATATTCAAGTCTATCTTAGCAGACAGATTAAATAATATTCTTTCAATATTAATTAATGAAGACCAAACAGGGTTCATTAAAAACAAAAAGGCACAAGACAATGTAATTAGGTTCCTGTCCTTAATACACTTACTAAACAAGAAAAAAATGAGCTTTCTATTTTAAGCCTTGATATACATAAAGCTTTTGACTCCCTAAGTTGGCCATATCTGTTTAAAACTGCAAAAATACAACTTCTCCCCGAACTGTAAAGGATAAATTAAAAAACTATATGAAAAGTCCATAGCCTATGCAAAGATTGGATCTTATCTATCTAGCCTGTTCAAAATATTAAGAGGTACTAAACAGGGGCATCCCCTCTCCCCATTACTCTTTGCCCTGACTATTAAGCCTCTTGCAAATTATATTAGAAATAATGACAGTGTTAACGGATATAAAGTGTCAGACAAATTATTCCCCATTATAACATGACCCCCCATTAATATTCCAAAATGTGCATGCTGATTGGTCAGCGTGCACGTTGTAAATCGACTTATACTAATGGAAAAAAACAGCTCCGTTGCTTTTTTTAAAGCTGTCTCGCTATGTTAAACTCCTTTAACATAGCGAGACAGTGTGTAAAAAGCAGCAGAGATCTTGCTTTCTCCATTGTTTTTTTTTAAAACCTGTCTCGCTATGTTAAATGGGTTTAACATAGTGAGACAACTTTAAAATAAGCAACAGAGATTCTCCATTGCTTTTTTTAAAGCTGTCTCGTTATGTTAAACCCATTTAACATAGCAAAACAGTAAAAAGCAACAGAGATCTTGCTTTCTCCGTTGCTTTTGCCCACAGTTCTGATGTACTGCGTAGGCATACGCATGTGCAGTACATCACAACTGCTGCAGAATACCAGACAGATGTGGGAGGGCAGCAAGGAGGCATTATACAATGCCATTATTTAAGAAAAGTAATTATTTTTTTTCTTAAATAATGTCATTGTATAATAGCAATAACCCACTTCTGGGTGTGGGTAATGCTGGATTTACCCACGGTTGGCTTTGTTTGGCCACTCGGGCTTCGCCCTCATGATCAAACCACGCCAACCGTGGGTAAATCCAGCATTACCCACACCCAGGCATTGGTTATTGCTATAATATGCAACTGTTTGCAGATGACCTACTAATAGCTTCTAACGATACTGAAAACAGATCACCTATTACATAATCTAGACTACTTTGCAAACATCTCTGGTCTAAAATTCAATCACAGCAAAACTCAGACACTTATAGTGAATAAAAATGTTACTATGAAACTTAGATCAAAAAGAGACATAAACTGGGAGGGCACACATATTATATATCTAGGTATCAGTACTGAATAAAACCTCCATGGGTTTACCCAGCTAATCTCATCCCCTACTAGAACTGATAAAACATCCAAACATCAGTTAATTCTGAAGACTGGATTCTTATATCTGATCCCGCATTCACGTCTCAAGCAGGCAGTTTGCCCAATAGCCTTAGCGACCATTGGTCTACCTTCCTTCTTAGGAGTAGAACTCACCAAATTAATCAGACTACCTTTAGAGTAGTCAGAAACAAAAAGTACTTTAAGTCAGACATCTTTATAAATGCCCTAAAATATTGCAATTGGAAAACACCTACTTTAACTCGACTTTTTTTACAAATATTAAACCATCATGCACCCACTAGAACCACTACAATAAAAGCAAAGTATGCTCTCTGGCTAGCTAAGGTAACTAAATTCATTTTCAAAGATAGAGACAAATCATGGCTACGGTTTCATAAAAAACAGAACCCAATCAACAAACAATATTACTCAGAACTCCATAATAAAGCCAAAAAACTCATTAAACTAGACAAAATCAACTACTACCAAAAACCTCCATGAAAAACATATTCATAACCCTCAAAAATTCTGGGCCACTATAAATTCTATACTTCAACCAGGCAAATCTGCTACCCCTATGCCTGCAACAGTAAACACAAATGATAATATCCCCACTCAGTTCAATAAATATTTTACTGAAACAGTTCTGCCCTTGCAGGACCCCAAAGTACTGGTAGCTGCCCTGTCATACCATCCACACAAAATAGTACAAACACACAAGATAATATCTCCCACTTTAGCTTCCACCCAGTGTCAACCAAATACATTTTAAAACTCTACCACAGGCTTAAACCAACTGCCCTGGCTGCAGATAATTTACCAGCCGAATCACTACAGCTAGCTGCAGAGCCTATAGTGTATCCTTTTGCTATTCTAATTAATAGATCAATATCAGAGTGCAAAGTACCTACTATATGGAAGATCTTCCACATAAAATCACTACACAAGGGTGGCAACTCTGTAGAACTCAATAACTATCGACCACTTGCTATCCTATCACCCTTATCAAAAATACTAGAAAGAGTCATTCATGCTCAGCTAATGGGTTACTTTCTAAAAAGCAATCTACTAAGTAAATATCAGCATGGCTTTAGACTCTTCCACAGCACCACCACCACTCTAATGTCCTTTTCCAACACAGTTAACCACCACAGAAACAAGAGACAACTAGTTCTGCCATTTTTTTAGATCTGTCCAAAGCTTTTGATATGGTCAGCTATAATAGACTCCTTAATACACTATATATCATAAACATCAGCACCTCCTCTATCTCATGGTTTAAAAGCTACTTATCAAGATACCAACAAGCAGTAAAATGGCAGAACCAACTATCCTCCCTCTTACCAGCTTCCTTAGTTGTCCCTCAAGGCTCCATATTTGGCCCACTACTCTTCTCTCTATTTACCAATCAGCTCTCATCCTCTACACCCAATGCCTTAGTAGTACAATATTCTGATGACACCACCCTCATGTTTTCAGCCCACACATTAGATGACCTTCACTCCCTAACCCAAAACTGCCTCTCACTAGCTGAGACCTGGTTCACTAACTCCCAGCATATCCTAAATACAAATAAAACAAAACTTGTTCTTTTCAGCCCTTGTAGAGCCGCTCCCCATGTGACACCTTTACCATCATGTCCAATAACAAAACCATGATCCCCCTACCTCCCACACCAAACTGTTAGGTGTAGAAATAGATAATAACCTAAGATTTGACATTCTTATAGCCCAAACTATCAAGAAGGTTCACAAAAAACTTGGCCTCCTCTATCGGAGCAAGCAGTTTCTCACTAAACATACCAAAACCACCATAGCCAGAACACATCTGTCTACCTGCCTCTACAATCCCCAGTAGTAATTAACCTCCACAAATCTGACCTAAACAAATTAGAATCTTGTTATAACAAGATTGCTAGATTTGCTACTGAGACCCCTTATAGGACCCATCACTGTGTAGCTTTCAAACAACTAAACTGGCATGAGCTACCAGAGCTACTGAAACTAAGTCATCATTGGCACACAAACTATACTGCTACCCAGCTAAATCTTCAGCAATCCAAAATCTAATTATACCTTATTTTACAACAAGAACCTTAAGATCTGGTACCCCAAATTGTCTAGATGTCATCAAACATAATAATGATGTTGGGAAATCTCTCTTTAGCTATTCTATTTCTAAAGCTTGGAATACCCTACCTAGCACCTAACATCCATTAGCTCCACCACACAATTTAAAAAGCTCCTCAAAGCATACTATATGAATACCTGGTTATGCTCCTGTGACTCCCCAGGATAAACACTTACTTAACAACCTATTCTCCATCTTAACCCAATACAACTTACAATGTCCTTCTCTATCTGTAGAACTAACCCATCTGTATTCTTGTTTTGATCCACAATTCTCGATTTTATTTTGCCCTTGTATTGACCAGAAATCTTGCTTTTATTTTGCCCCTCTAAATATTATGTTCACTAATCAATTCTGTTTCACTTTTCCATCTCATAGTGCTTACTACTCAGTTATGCTGCATCACCCTCTACTACTAAGTAACAACTTGACTAGCCACAACATCTCTGAAGTTATGCTGTTCACCCCTTTTACTTACTAATGTTCCTGACTAGCTTCAGCATCTCATACCGCCACAATGAGTGCATCATATTATGTATCCCATTTATAATACTACAATGAGTGATGACTCTTCTGAGTATGATTTCTATAGTAGTATCATCAACATTATTGTAAGAAATGTATATTATTTTTACTATGTACTATAGGAAACTATGTGCTAACATTTCTTGGCTTGTTGCTATGTGTTATCGTAAAACATTTACTATGTTATAACTTGATATCCACAGTCTAAGTGTTGTTGATTTCTTACTGTTTGATTTATGTATTTTATGTACTTTATCCAGAGCTTTTCTCCCCAGGCCTCTGCTGAAAATGTACCTGTGTCCAGTCTGACTTTCCCAGTAAACAAATGTAAAATAAATAAATAAACAGATAGATAAATAAATAAATAATCACTTGCATCTAATTACCAACAACTCAATTACAAGTCTTACTGACAGTTGGAACAGACTCTTCTTCTCATTTGAAGACAGGCTAACTTTAATCAAAATTATACTCTTACCTAAAATCTTATCCATTGGCCAAGCTCTACTAATTCCCCACCTGTCAAAATTAAACAGAAAATGAATAACTTATTACTCACCTTCCTTTGGTATCCCACAAAACCAAGAATGTCTCTTCTCTAGCACAGCACAAGCTGGGATGAAGGAGGTATAGGGTTTCCAAATATTGATTTGTATTTAAACTCTGCATGTATTAACATATCGTTGCTTTTGAATAATCCTTCTTATACATCATTGGAAATCAATACATGAAACCTTACTTTTTAATAGTAATAGGACATTGCTTGAACCATATACTCAATACATACAAACATCTTTATATGGATTTTAAAAATACACATTCAAAGTGTAAGGTCAAAACTTGTTCTTACACCTCTTACAAGCCAAATATCGCTGTTGTTTAAAAAGCTTGTTTTCTAACCAATTAATTAAGAATTTATTAATAATTATGTTTCCTATTGCTTACACAAATGAATGCTTGATATATTTTGATACTCAGAAAATGTTAGAATTTAAGAAGGGTGACTTATTATATTGGAATCAATTTCTCTCACCTAATAAAATAAGTTATGCGGACTATTTGTTCAGCAGATATATTTTGCAAAATTGCAGTTGGCTGGATATCCAAACTTGTAAGGATTTTATACATATTAAGCTCATACCCTAAACCTTGGATTTCATCTCAACAATTATTAATAGCTCACCCAAGAACACTTCATACATATCTGTTATTTATAAAATTCTCAGAAATGATTTGAGCAAAATGGATGTTTCTTTTTTGATTATTCAAGTGAAGTTAATAAACAAGTATTCTCAGAAAAAGATAAAAAAAAAAAAACTTTGTTTACAGTTGGTGAAGGAGTCCACATCTTCCCTGTTCTGGCAGGTATACAGATGGACATTTTTACATAGGTGTTTTTCCACTCCACATAGACTAGCAATAATGTACAAGAAAAATGAAATGAAATGCTGGAGATGTGGACACCCTGATGTTGACTGGAGACATATTGTATGATAGTTAATTGCAAAATAATTTTTCCATTTTGGTTAGACTTTAAACATCTTTGTATGTAATGATGTATGGAATGACAACTGTATAATTTCTGAGTCCCTTATCCTTTTCAATGTTCCTGAGGTCATTCCTAAAAACAAAACATTTTTACTATGGTCTATCCTTTCTATAGCAAGGAAAATTGGTACTAAAAATTGAAAATCCGAATCTACTCCTATCTTTAAAGTTGAGTTTATTCATCTTGTGAAATACATTTGTAAGAATGAGATTCCTTCTATAAAAGTAAGGACCAACAACATAACTCACCATTTAATTTCTTGGACAAAATTGTCTAATCTGTTAGAGAAATATTAAGTGTTCTTTTATTTTTTTATTACTATACTGTTAAGTTATTGTGTTATAAAATGAATAAAAACATTTTGAAAAAAAAGTTTGCTG
This sequence comes from Protopterus annectens, assembly GCF_019279795.1. NCBI lineage: Eukaryota > Metazoa > Chordata > Ceratodontiformes > Protopteridae > Protopterus > Protopterus annectens. The sequence continues at coordinate 716,187,776 of NC_056746.1, forward strand.
CAGAATGCTACCTGATGTATAGATGGTAGGTTTTGTTTTCTTGGAATTTGAAAAGTTATTGCAGAAGAGTATAGTATAACTTCACACCAAGACAAGATCAGGTATTTTTACACATGTTTGCACAAGAAATGCATTAAGGCTGTGATATTTACCTGGCTGCCACCCCCAACAGTGGAGGTGGCACTATAATAGTTTTCTACATTTCTCCTTGTATATTTTGAATTATTATTGTTAATGCTGCAATGTATTACACAGTTATAAAACCTGTTATCTGCATTACAGAAGTGTAATATTCATATTTAATTAATATGTGTTTTGGGGGGGGCTGTCCTAACTTGTGTGTAGTCATAGGTAGTATTACCTCTTAAATTGCTATGTGCATGATGGATGCATACATTCATGCATAACTGAGTTCACAGCCATCTCATCTATGTATTATATATTTAATTTTGTGTCTGTTTTCTGTTTCATCTCATGCAAGGATATTGTGCCCAAGAAGAAATCTGTACCCTACAAGCCATCATTCATTGATAGAGAAAATTGGGTCATTATCCATGCCTTATAACACCATGGAGCTTTTATCTTAGGGAGTGGTAGAGTTGATCAATCTGCCCAAGACAGGAAATGGCAAGAGTCAAAGGGCATGGGAAAATTTACTTCCAGATACAACACAGGACAAGTGAAATGATAACCTCTGCCCACTCTAAGGTGGCTGCAGTTGCCTAGAAACAGGTGGCTATGGAATGTGGTCCTTTCCACTGTCAGAGATCCAGATAACTCGGCAGAGGGTTCACACAGAATCCTTGATGTTGGTGCTGATTTGGATGACAGACTACATGTGTCTTAAACAGAACTTCCAGGTATGCAAAATAAAATAAATGGAAATGTAATTTTTATATCTTTAAATGCATATATCTTATATGTCTGATATATCAAGAGCCAATGATCAGTGTGCCAGATAAAGCAGATATAGGGGATACAGGAGGGTCTTGCTGAGGGGAAAATTCAACTGTTCACTAGATTTTTGTAGAACATTCTTAATCTGCACATGTAAAAGGGATTGTTCTCTTTTTCTTGTTTCATTTGCATTGTGAGACTTATTAGCCTTCTTTTCTTTCCCCTTCCTTACATACAGGGGTACCTGGAATGCAGGCTACAAGACTACCTGTCCATGGTAAGCACACACTTGGTTATTGTGCATATAAGGAAGATTCAGGTCTAAGTGCAATATTTGTGTTGCTTTAACATCTATTATAGTTTAAAATACCTTTTATATAAGAAAAGGTTTTAATCAATTTTATTTGGTATTTGTCTATTTGTTGAGTTTCCTGTCTGTTATAATAGATAACATTGGCACTGTCGAACTCATACCACCTGATGTCAGAGTATCGGCAGTCTCTGCTGATGATGGTGGTGATGTAGAAATACAGTTTGGGGGTGTGGAGGGTCATGCTGACACTGAGTTGTGAATCCCACATCCCCTGCCCATATTTTGGACTCAATCAATATGCTTATGCATAACCATGACATGGAGCCCTCTGATACAGGACAGATTGAGTGTGACACAGTTCATCAGGATAGTGCAGATATTCTGGTTGCAAAGCTGGTTGCTTCTCCCCTTAGTTATCATGAGTGTGAGCTACCACAAAGGAGGGTTGGCAGAACTGCACGGAGGAGGCCTGCTGTCCACCTTCCTCCTGATGCTGGCGTGCCATTGAGTGCTACCAGACTTATGTGTAGGGCCATACTGGAGCCACAGGGATGTTTTACCAGGGCCTCAGAAGAAATATGACAAGTCCTATGTGCATTGTGATGTGTATCACTCTCTGAACCATGTGGGTGACTCATTGAACAGGATGATTGATACACGTAATTGGACAATGTCTGTGATGGAATGTCTGCTGGGAGAGGGTGGGCATCCATGTACCTGGAGAGCTAGTACACCTTTTGAAGTTGGCAGACATGCCTATGCAAGGTTCCATTCCCATAGTGACACTGCTTCACTGCTCCATCAAAGACTGTAGTCTTAACACCCAAAAATGGTAGACTATGGGGGTGTGATCCTGGACAAGTCATGAGGAGAGCTCATCCAGCAGACAAGTCATGAGGAGAGCTCATCCAGCAGACAAGTCATGAGGAGAGCTTATCCAGCAGACAAGTCATGAGGAGAGCTCATCCAGCAGACAAGTCATGAGGAGAGCTCATCCAGCAGACAAGTCATGAGGAGAGCTCATCCAGCAGACAAGTCATGAGGAGAGCTCATCCAGCAGACAAGTCATGAGGAGAGCTCATCCAGCAGACAAGTCATGAGGAGAGCTCATCCAGCAGACATCACTAACATTTATGTTGTACCCCAACTTCTAGCCAGGACCAGAAATGTTGCTGTGTAACTCCTGCCAAAGGTGCTTCTCATGGCTGAAGGCAATGATGCTGAACTGACTACCATGCAAGGCTCACACCTGTCTAAGATGTCAGGGCATAGTGCTAGCACAGTGCTTGATAGTGTTTGTGCAAACACACACACACTGAAAGAAATTCACTTGCCCGTACCAACTCATACATGCACACTTTCTAAACAGTACTGCTGAATGTTATACATCTATTGTCACTGTCTCTGGCCACTGTATACTCCGAAAGATAAAAGTGTTTATTACTCACACACAAGCATTTGAGTCTTTGGTATCCGCCTTGCAATCCTGCCACTCCCCCCCCCAACCGTATGCAAATGATGATGACTGTTTCCTGTTGTTTTCATATATCTTTGTGTATATATCTGATGCATGCATTGGATAGCTAATATTTCTTCTCTCACCAGCTCGCATTTATCATTATGTATTGCAGAAGAAAATTATTTGATTTCTTGTTCCTACACATTTGTGAATGATTGCTTATATAATTGTTGAAGCTCATTGTATTGTAAAGCACTGGAATCAGTAGGTACTTCAGTCTTGTTTCTTGATATTATTGTGCAAATGACTTGTTCCATATTTTATAGACCATGGTCAACTGAAATGCTTGATGCGCAGCTTTGGTTAGAATGCATAAATGTATATTGTAAGCATCATATATATGAGAGTACTTTATTATGTTGCCTGTTTTCATTACAGATTCCACACTTACCTTGTCATGCAGGTAACAATTGTGTCCATGGGAGATGTCCAGGTCTGATGCTACCAGAACATAGCCATAATATGTTTAAGTTAAGGTTGTGGAGTTTGACAGGCAACAGGTTTCCTATATGTATGTGCATGTGATCCTAGGCTTTGTCCTAGGTATCGATTGTCAGTGCTGTCCTTTGCCTCTTAGCAGGAGCCAAAGCGTACTGTGCACGCCTCATCTGCCAGCATCCTCTGCAGCTGTCGGTTCTCCCTTGGACTCCTGTGCTGCTGCTGGCCCTACCTATGGTACTCGAAACTGTGGTACTTCTCTTTGCTGTCCTTATTGATGCTGTTTCTGGAAAATTGTATTGTGTAACATGGCACAGACTGCAAGTATTCCAGCAGAGGTGTGTGGGTCATACTGCAGTATGGACACTGGAACCTTGATATGAGCAATCCAAACACACATTCTGTGATAATCCTAGTTCGAGCATGGGCCTCATTGTATCCTTGCTCAGTGGGGTAGTATAGGTTTCTCATGGGAGTGCTGAGCCTGGGCTCCAGTACATAACACGCATCCACCACTATGTGCTCTTAAGGAATGTCACCCCCTGGGAAACTTGGTGTACAGCTCACAGGTGTGCTGTGCATCATAGAGATTTTCTGGGTTACTTGCATAGACATTATTGATGATCCCTTCGGCATTACAGACAACCGATTAAAGAGAGTTATCTTTTTCTGCTGATATACCTCCTTCTTATTTCACTGGATGGGGCTTTTAGTTCTATGTGTGTGCAGTCCATGGCCTCCAGCACTTAAGGGAGGCATGCTACTGCAGAGAATTTCTGCATGGTTCTTGCTCCATCTTGTGTGGTAAACAGCTGTCGTCCCTTGCATGTTGTAGCAATGTATTTAAAAAATGGACGTAACATCCTAGAGGCTGATGCCTGTGACATGCTAATATATCCTCTGTAGGTCTCTGGAGAGTACCAGTAGCTAGTATATGTAATGCTACACATACCTTTGTTTTCACAGGATTGGGTTCCCCATAATTTCCTTGTGGCCTGTGGTGGATGGTGGCAGAGGCTGTATGTATATATAAAGATATAGACACACAAACATTATACAATTTTTCATAGAGTATCCAAATTAAAATACTGCATAGGATTCATTATGAGTGAAATTTATCTTCACCCCACAGAACAAACACTCAGTTATCATTTTTAAACACTAAGATTTTTCAACATGTCTAATATAGAAATAACTCACTCAAGGTAAAGTTACAGATTTCTAAGAATATCGGTTTCAGAACCAGCGAGACCATCGCTTAAATGTCCCACAGTCAAACATTTGAATGTTTAGACTCAGCAACATCAAATTAGCCTGCCAACAGGATGTAGTACACTAAACATTAAGTTCTTCAGCTGGCACTGCAATATGTTCCATGTTATATGCAGCTGAAAAAAACATATTCCTTGTTATGTGCAGCTGATATAGCCATATGTTCCTTGCTATATGCAGTTTTCTCTAATGTGTTCCTTGTTATATGCAGCTGACACTGCAATATGTTCTTTGTTATATGTAGCTGATGGTGTGACATGGACTGCCAAACACCAAGGACCTGTACTCCAGGAAACATAATTCTGTACCTGGCTTGTGCCATCATTCAGCACACACACACACACACACACACACACACACACACACACACACACACACACACACACACACACACACACACACACACACACACACACACAAGGCATGTGTCACAAGCAGGCCATGCTAAAAATATGGGGTCTGAGTTCATTTAGTTTGGACGAAACAATAAGCCACTATCCCATTTACTGCAATGTTGAACTTCCTCAGAGACTCAAAGATCCAATCAAAAAGGCTTTGCCTTGGCTAGTTATATTAACAAAAAGCTGCATGCCAAATGCAGTTTAACAAAGAGAAAAAAAGCAAAAAAAAAAAAAAAAAAAAAAACAAGCAGTGTGTTTTCTTGATAAATTTGAAGAAGTGATCCCTAGAATTAAATGGAAGGTTGTAGTCAGCAAGCAGACCAGCAAATATTACTTCAGCTGTTTTTAATTTCTCAAACCCCAGATTTACTAAACTTCCATGCAGGACTAGTTTAGTACTGCATGGGAGCAGCCGTTTAGGAGCAGGATGGCAGCGACCCATGCATATAAATGAAGACACGCTGCCTGAGCTCCGAATCTTACATGGAGCATGTAAGAGTGAAGGGGGCGTGTCTGAGAGCAGAGCTTTCAGATTATACATGCCACAACAATGAAGAACAGCAGACAAGCTAAAGGAATGAGCGAGACCACTTATAGGTGTCCACATACTCCAGCAACTTCCCCCACCACGTGTACAACAGCAATAGTAAATACAAACCAAATAAACAAACCCTTTTTTTTTATAAATCCGATTAAAGCTAGCCATAGGTGCACAGGTTTGCCCATCGCTTAGCTACAGTTAATGCAGCTTAAATGGCTGAAAAGGATAACAAGGAAGATATATGCAAATGAAGCAGTACAGCAATAGTGTAGTGGGCAGAGCATTTGCCCTATGCACAAGCATTCCCAGTTCACGTACCACTGCACTATTTTCCATGTCAAATCATGTTATGACCAATATTTTAGTCGCATAACCTACTAAATAACATATATTTGTGAACTGGAGTACTGCATTAAATGCAGATGTGAAGTATCAGTGTCATAATGTTCCAAAGTCCATAGATAATCACGTGTCCCATACAGTATATGTACACAGGAATCATGGATACAAATGGAAGGTAAAATGTGTAATGAATGATAACCCCATACAGCTCCCAAATTCCCCTCCTTCCTAAGAACCATTAGATATTGCTGTCTAAATCAGTGCAGTTGTAAGTGGGAGTAAGCACTAGTACGCAAGTGTAAGCATCAATAAGCAGTAGTAAGCATATTTAAGCACTAGTAAGCATGTTTAAGCCTGTTGGAGCGGGGTTAAGCAATGCACACACAGGTTAAGCAATATTGAAGCTAACTCTCTGTAAGCATCATTAATCGGAGGTTAGCATTGCTTACCCTCACGCAAACCTGCACTAACCCGCTTACAACTGCTCAAAAGTGCCTTAATCACTCTGTATCCAATAGCCCTTGTTCTGGCAAGCAACAAAATAAACAGCCTTGAAGGTCTTGAACCCTGGACCCTACATACTGTAGTCACAGTAGTTAACCACCAAGTCATCACAACAGTACAGAAGAATGAGGTTTCACCAAACAAATCCTCACTATAGTCAAATCAAACTGAACCTGTAAAAGGAATCAGAATACAGTCATATGTTCTATAACCCACTACATAACATAAATATGTGAACTGGAGTACAGCAGTAAGCCCAGAAGTGAGGTGTAATTGTAATAGAGTGTTGAAGTCCCCAATACAACACAAGGACCCCATACAGTGTATGTACACATGAATCATGGATACCAGACATATATATATATAAAATGTAATGAATAATAAATCAATGAAAAAAGAAAATATAATGCAAAGTCTATTGTAAGCAACGCTAAGCACTGCACAGGCCAGCTTAGGAGGTGAAAGCAATGTGTAGGCTAGCTAACTCAATGTGCTTAGTGGTATACCCCTTTAAACAATGCCAACTTTAGGTAAGCAGGGTTTCCCATAGCGTAGCCTTTTCAAAACTAGCCAATCATGGCACTGTGTGGGAAATCGGCCCTACTTACCCCCAACAGGTGGGAATAAATCTCATAACTGGTTGTAGCTTCCCCTTGCAGGCACCATGGCAGAAAGGGAAGAGAGTGTGCACTTTCAGGCGCAGTGCTGGGGCATCCAGGAGTCCAGAGTTATGGCAGGACTCCTTGTCAATGACCATGCTGCAGGGCCAGTACCAGGGTTCCCAATAGAAGGTGGAAGCCTGGGACCATCTCACCCATGACCTCACCAGTGCCACTGGCATAGCCCAAACTGGTGAGCAGGTCAGGCATCACTATGCCAACCTGAAGCCGCATAAGAGGGTCCTCTTGGAGCAGTGGATCCAAGAGGCTAGAACGGCAAGGGCTGTCCCAGCTGTGTGTAAGTATCAATCCACTATGTGTGTAATAATTGCCAGCTCATGTATATCATGGATAGGTATGGCTAAATAGTCCTCTTATGTCCTTCACAGCTGCAAGTGAGCGGGCCGAGAACCAGGAAGCCTATGGCTGTCACCTGGAGAGGTTGGGACTCGAGGCAGGTTAGTAATACTCTTGCATGTACTGTCATAGGAAATAAATCTAAAAGTATTAGTAAATTAATTGCCAGTATAAAACCTGTATTGTTTAAGACAAGTATTGCATACACCAGAGAATATGGCAGGAAGAGTCTCATATAGTTTGTATGTAAATGAAAGCATAGTAGCCTGACAATAAAGGTCTACTCTGGTATCATATGGTAATGTAGATTTGCAATCACGTAATAGTACTTTTGTATTAAGCACTGTTACCCACACTGTACACCATAAATAGAATGCGTAGGAATGCCTGTATGTAACTGGTGTAATTCCCAGAGGTAATTTAGTACAACTGAGAGACACATAGACAGAAAACAGGGAAAAAGCAGACAGCAAAACCCAAATAACATGCAACTGAGACGTGAACTGTTGCATTTTTAGCACACACAGCCATGGTTTGAATCCTGGCAGTGGTAGTAGTCTGCATACAGAATCATACCCCACAACTGTACAGATATGTCCAGAATGTCCAGTAAAGTGGCTCATATCTGTTGCCTGTCAACCTGTCCCCCTGGGAAATCAGTGGGATGATCCCAGATGTATAGACAGTAAACAGGAAATACAACTGATTGATACACATCTATGAGAACAAAGCTGGCATACTAGCAACTCCCTAAAACCTTATGAGAGTAAGAAGCCATGTATGTCCCATTTACACCTCTATGTTGTCAAGCTGTGGCTAGAGTGTGTACAGTAACAGAGTGAGATGTATGTGCATAATAGTAATGTGGAATCTGGTACTGTGTGTGGCAACATTCAGGTATTACTAACAAACATTTCTTCCACAGGTCTGTCAGATATGAACACTGTGCCCAGAAATACAAGAATGATACCCTGTACTGGTACTGTTTACTTTGGTATTGTATGGCACTGTGACTGATGCAGTTGCTCTGAATAATAAGATATTACTCATCACTGTTGCCTACACTGTCCTACAAAATATAACTGTCTAGGAAATCCTGTATAAGAGTGTTGTAATATGAGGTCAGAATGCAAAACCACAGGAGAATTATAAGACAGAAAGCAGATAGGAGATACACAGCAACATCTACATAGCAAACACAACTCTGATGGACAAGGTTTTAGTTGTAGCAGACACAGCCATGGTCTGAATCCTGGGAGTGGAAGTAGGCTGCATACAGAATCATACCCCACAACTGAAGAGATAAGACGAGAATGTCCAGTATATGGGCCCATATCTGCTGCCTGTCACCCTGTCCCCCTAGTAAAAAAATGTGGGATGATCCCAGATGTTTAAGCAGCAAACAGGGAACACAACTGATTGTCACACATCTATGAGAACAAACCTGTCACTCTAGCAACTCCCGAAACTGATATGAGAGTAATAAGCCAAGTATGTCCTATCTACACCCCCAAGTTGCCAAGCTGTGACCAGAGTGTGTACAGTAACAGAGTGAGATGTATGTGCATAATACTAATGTGTAATCTGGTACTTCATGTGGCAACATTCAGGTAGTGCTAACAAACATTGCTCACACAGGTACGTCGGATATGAACACTGTGCCGAGAAATAAAAAGCTTGATACCCTGTACTGGCACTGTTTACTTTGGCATTGTATGGAACTGTGAGTGTTGCAGTTGCTCTGAATAATATGGTATCATTGATCACTGTCAGCCACACTGTGCTGCATAATATAACTGTGTAGGAAAGCCTGTAGAAGAATGTGATAAGTCACTAAAGGTTGAAGAAGGCAATAGTTTAAATATGTCCCAGTTCACCTGCATGTGGTCAAGACATGCCCAGAGTCTGTGCAGAAAGAGATGGACAGGTATGTGCACATCAACCTGAAATCTGGGAGTATGGGTAAAAACAGTTAGTTAGTCTTAACAAACATTTCCTCCACAGGTATACCAGGTAGAAGGTGTATACTGCAGGTAAAACCAGTTCATGTGTAAAGATGACAACAGCCATATCACTGTCCAAACTAAGGCAATAGGGTACTGTAGTAATACTCGTAAGGTACAAATAACAGCACTGACTAGGAAAGTAATGTGAACTACATGAATATACTAGTTGTTAATTGACATCTTTCTCTCCCCCCCACCATATTTCCAACAATAAACTAAATACCCACCTCAACTGGTATGTAATGACTTCACTGTTCTGTTGGGACATATGTCCTATTGGTTGATAATTATTTAAATCTGTTTCCATGCATGTGCTATGTTGAAATACTCCAACATTGGTGGCATGGTCCCATCAGTGTACCTGTGTGCTGTTGTAATTTTCACTGTGGTCCCATATATGCATGTGTTTCATTTGCTATGCAACTGTTCCATATCTGGTGTCTGGGTTAATGGGAATATCTATGCATGCTGTTATACCTAACCCTGGAATGTGTTGATTATTACTAACCCGCATATGTTGATACACCATAAACACCATAGCATGTATGGGAATGCGGGTCCCAGCAGACCCACCTGTCTCACCTCAGCTGGCCGTGGCACCAGGCACCAGAACATTTGGGGCCCAACCCAGGACCTCCTCATCTGCCGGTCCTGCACCACCTTTGGGTGGAACCACCTCAGGGGATGGGGCTCGCTCCCCCTAGGAGCGGGCGCAGACATGAAGCTGTCACCCGTCGCCAGTTCTGGGTCATGGTGCATAGAGAGCTCGATCAGCAGTTTGGAGGTGTTCTACGACAGCTCGAGGGAAACATGTTGAGACTAGAGGGATGGCCTGGCTCTTCGACTCAGCCCCCAGCACAGCCACCTTCAGGGCTGTGAAAGTGCAGTGGTGACTACCTATGGGTGGGGATCTCAGTCCCACTGTTTCCACTAGGGGGCTCATGAGCTTCCGATTTCCTAACACCCCTCCCCATCAAGGTGTTTACTCCTCACATGTGTCATATACTGCCCCTCTATGCATTTGTTTGTCTTGTCTGTTAACCTACCCAACCTACCTCCCCAAATATACCTAGTATCCCTCCACAACTTCCCACTCTCACCTGAAAAAAAAAAGGCAATCTGTTCCCAAAAAAAATATTGCCCCATACATAGCTGTCAATTTTGCACACATGTCCACTGGACACACGTAATCTGGTCTAACTGGCATCACAACATATTAATGTTGTCCTCACACCTCTCTCAGGGATTTGAGTGTGCAGATCTACCTCCAAAGTCAGTGTATGTGCACAGCTGTTGCTATAGAAGAAAAGGGCAGCTATGAACCTTCCCTACACCCTCCTGCACATCCCTAGCTATTTTCCCTACTGTCATTCCCTCTTTGTGCCCCTTTTTCACCACTTTCTTATCACCCCTCTTTTCTTTTAAAGAAATTAGCATGGGGGTAAGCAGGAGTAAGCACTTTTAAGCAGCAGTAAGGGGGTTTAAGCCTGTTTGCATGGGGGTAAGCAATGCCTACACAGGTTGAGCAATTTAGAAGATGAGTACAAGAAACTGTAACCATAAGTTAGCAGTGCTTTCCTCCACGCAAATCCGCTTACAACTGCTTAAAAGTGCCTTAATCACTCTGTATCCAATGGCCCTTGTTCTGCTCAGCAACAAAATAAACAGCCTCTGCAATGCTTGAACACAGGACCCTGTACACCATAGCCAGAGTGATTTACCATTAATCCATGTCAGATACACATAACCCTGATGTTTTCACAAACATATCATCCAGCACAGTCATTCAACAGTACAGGAAATGCATTTAAACATGTAGATGTATGTGCGTGTGTACACTACATGTCTACATGTCTATATATATATATATATATATATATATATATATATATATATATATATGTATACAACAATATATATATATATATATATATATATATATACATATATATATATATATATATACAACTATATATATATATATATATATATATATATATATATATATATATATATATATACATATCTAAATAGGTATATACAGACATACATCTTTAGATAAAATTGGGAACATAACAAAGACATATATGTCCACATGCACCGTTAACGGGGTTGAGACCCCAATCAACATAGTCTTGTATGAATAGGTATCCCCCGCACAGCCAAACGCTTCTGCCCTGCAATACAATGCCAAATGTTGCAGATCCCATAACTAGGACCTGACATGAAATGAGCACAAGCCATTAACAATACTCCATCCCACCTGTATGATGTCAGGCCTGTATCAGTAACATGTCATGCATTACAGTCTGGCTCTCATAGAGAATGTACAATGTGGAAGCAATCAACATCCCTAGGATACATATACACAGACACGTATATGCAGATACAGATATACATATATATATATATATATATATATATATATATATATATATATATATATATTTATAATATGTATAGATATATATGTAACTACACATACACACACAGAGATATGTATAGGAAGACACATATGTAGAAGGTGCACACAATATGGAACAGCCGCTATGACTATAGTTACCACCTTACCAACTGGACACTGTATGAGCCACCCATACAGATCTCAGTCATTGCCTGCAACATATACCCACAGAGAGGTCAAAGGATATAACACCACACACAGGTGTGCATACATGTGAAAGCTTTATTTGTGTACTATTAAAGTTGTATATGCCATGTCATATAGCTGTTTAGACACTGACATCCATATAAACGGAGTAATGCAACTGTGAAACATTTATACCAATACAATAGTTTGGAAAGGTTTACATATGTTACTGTCCAGGCCGAGCCCTTCAAGTAGTACAATAGTAAAGACAGACTAGGCCACAGGATACCAAACAATCAACAGTAAGTAATGCAGATGTTTAGTCCAGCAGCCTCTATCTACACTCTGTACACAATCCCTAGGGGGTAGAGACCTCAGTTGACACAATGGGATGTATCTGTTGCATAACAAGTCTTAACTGACACCGTCACAATCAGACTGACACACAGAACAGTCTATATGGCAGGAGGCAGTAGGCCTGCATTTACCCAAGGTGGATTGTATGGTAATGTACATCGAGGTACCTTAAGGCAGTTTACCCCTGATACTCCAACATTTTGTAAAATCCTAGGTTACAGCCTAGGTTAGTTATGGTGCACCCCCCCCCCCCAGACTCAATAATACAGGGCCATATACCACTGTTGCATACACTGGCCTCTGGAGTGCATAAGGGCACACATGTATTGTGTAGGTGAAGCCCACACTTATATGTAGCCAACCTCACAGTATGTGTGGGGGACACAACAGCAGTGGACTGATGGCAGAAATGGCAGCATGACATACTCACAGCCCACTACATAACAACACCTGACAGCATGTCATATGCGCAAAGTCTGGTATGTAGGTGGAGGACAGAGGCTGGAACACAGGCCCATATGTGTAAAACTGTTGTCATACACTAAGCAAGTCACTGGTGTTACAGGATAGTCTGCAACATACCCTTAGTCAGCAATATGAAGTTAGAAACAGAAATGGATGTAGCCATGTACTGATAGCACTCAACACACACACACTGCCAGTGATATATCTGAAACAAGACCTGTGTGGTGGACAGACAAAACATAATAGGCACACCTCTGGCCATCAAGAGGATAGGTCTACAGTTTAGAGCTATGCAGACAGACTGCATTCCAAGTTAAACTAGTATCTACACACAAACCGTGTAACACCAGTGCTATACAATGCATACAACAACACTACCTCACACTCTTTCTATAGTGCTGGAACCTCCTACAAATATGTAGCTGGCCTGAGTGTGCAGGTTCTCCTGTAAGTGGAAATGCTACCTGCTGTCTGCAACACTGATGCCCACACACAGGAAGAATGCCCATCATACAGGAAAGGTAAAGGGGCCACGCCCACATGATGTAGGTATTTATAGTAGTTGGTTGCCATGACAGTGGTAATTGGAAGAACTACACAGCATGCTGCATGCAGGTAGCAAGTGGAGGACACTGACTGGTGCACAAGCCATTGCCTGATCATGTGCATCACCTACAAATTCCATGCTGCAATCTATGCAAAGCAGCACATTCCATTTACTGGAGAGAGACTGAGAGTGAGAGAGAGAGAGAGAGAGAGAGACAGAGAGTGTGTGTATAAGGCACAGAACAAAAAAAAATATCCAGAAGAGTCTGCATTCCCATAACAGGTATGTTAAGTATATATGTATGTAACTGACCATAGTACTTGGTCCATAATAATGGGATAGATGATGAGGAATGATTTATATTTGCCTTCAGGAGTTGTTGTAATGATGTTCAGCTGAACAACTGCTAAGGACAATAGAGTCCATCCCTGTGGGTAGTGGGCCAGATCCGTCAACCATGCAGAGCAGCACTGACTGATAAGATGTAAGCCATCATAGTGTGTGTTGTGTAATGGTAAGTATGTATATTACGTGGCCAATAGCTGGTGGTGGAAGTAGTGTCATAATGATGGACATGTGTGATCCACAGCCTACCCCTTGCAGGATACTCAGGTTAATCTGTATTGTAGCATGCAGGAATGCCATAAGTGTGTAAAAGGGTTACCTGCAATCTGGCCCTACATACACCCCTTAATGTCAGGCTGTCCCATATGTGGCACCTGTCTGTGTTGTAGCAAGGCAGAATAGTGCAGTTGTGCAGGAAGGTGTTGTGAGATTGTAGACCTGATGTCTGAATGTACCCCACATATAGGTATGCATATGTGTATATATGTTTGTGTCTTTTGGCTTTTCCCGGTTAGGGGTCACCACAGCAGAACTCCGGTCCGCTAATGATTGGCAGTAGAGTTTTATGTGCTGGCTTGCCGGGCCTAATGCACAACCTTCAACGAAGGAACACTGGTTCACAGATGTCGCCACACAGAAGACGCTCTAACTGAAAATCGAATGGGCAACTTCTAACTGTGAGGCAACAACGCTACCGCAGCACCACCACCGCAGTCATATGTGTCGCTGTCACACCAACCACCTACATGTCCTCTCTCACCACATCCATAAACCTTATCTTAGGCCTCCCTCTTTTCCTGTTACCTGGCAGCTTCATCCTTAGCATCTTTTTCCCAATATACTCAGCATCCCTCCTCAGCACATGTCCAAACCAATGTAATCATGCCTCTCTGGCTTTGTCTCCAAACCTTCCAACCTGGGCTGACCCTCTAATATACTTATTCATAATCCTGTCCATCCTTGTCACACCCAGTGCAAATCTTAACATCTTCAACTCTGCCACATCAAGCTCTGACTCCTGCCTTTTTGTCAATGCCACTGTCTCCAACCCATATAACATAGCTGGTCTCACTACCCTCTTGTAGACCTTCTCTTTCACTCTTACTGGTACTAGTCTGTCACAAATTACCCCTGACACTCTTCTCCACCAAGTCCATCCTGCCTGTACTCTCTTCTTCACCTCTCTTCCACACTCACCATTATTCTGAACTGTTGATCCCAAGTACTTAAACTCATTCACCTCCCCCCTCTACTTCCTGCATCCTCACCATTCCTCTATCCTCCCTCTAATTCACACACATATATTCTGTCTTAGCCCTGCTGACCTTCATTCCTCTTCTCTCTAGAGCATATCTCCACCTCTCCAGGGTCTCCTCTACCTGTTTCCTACTCTCACTACAGATCACAATGTCATCTGCAAACATCATAGTCTACGGGGACTCCTGTCTGATCTTGTCTGTCAACCTGTCCATCACCATTGCAAATAAGAAAGGGCTCAGAGCTGATTCTTGATGTAATCCCACCTCCACCTTAAAAGCATCCATCACTCCCACCACAGACCTCACCGCTATATATATATATATATATATATATATATATATATATATATATATACACATACATATATATTTATATTTATATATATATATATATATATATATATATATATATATACATGTATGTCCACAAATATACAGATACCCATATGTAGACATATATATATATATAAACACATTATACATCACACACCCACACACACACACACACACACACACATATATATATATATATATATATATATATATATATATATATATATATATGTATATATACACATATATAGATATATACCTATATGCATGTCTACATGTATGCAAACACACACACAAACATATATGTATGTAAATACATGTCCCCTATATTACTACCACAGTGCTGCATGCTATGTGCGAGGAAACAGCGTACATAGCAATACACACAGATATATACAGCTGTCAGTGTGTGCAACATGCATGGGTATGTCACAACCACATTGCCCTTGTCTGTGAAGTATGAAATGGGAATGTGGGGAAGTATGGCAGGTATAGTTGTGGAGGTGGTCAGGTTTGGTAGATATAGAGGACAACCTACAAGGGTGCTATTTGACACATGTGGTAGGTAAACACCCTGGATGGTGCGTGGTCTGTGATGTGGATGCACCATGGGCCCTGATATGGACACAATGGGAACAAGCCTACCACCCACTGCTACTCACAACACCAGTCCCCGTCCTGAAGGTGCCTGGCCTGGAGGCTGTGCAGGAGGAGCATGTTGGCCCTGTGAATGTGTACTGGGTGCCTTAGAGTGATGTAACACATACCAGAAGTGTCTGTGGAGCCTGTACTGGAACAGATCCTGGACCTGACCTCAGGGGACAGGAACATGTCTGTGTGTGCCCCCAGGGGGGACAACATCTCCTGGGTTGGTTCCACCTGAATGTATTGCTGGACCAGTACATGAGGAGGCCCCAGGGTGGGACACACATGTGATGTGGCTGGCTAACATGGGCAGATGAATTTGTAGAGTTGGTTCTGCTGGCCAATAGTACATATACATGCTATTGTATCACTGTTATAGAACATATGTTGGTAGTAATAGTCTACACAATCCCAGAACATGTCCAATAGCATGCATCCATAACTGCAATAACACCTTATGTCAGAAGTTCAGCACACACATAGCAAGCATACTACAGGACATATATGGAACCATTGTGGCCCTGACAATGGCATGCATGTGAATAGTCTGTAACAGGCCAGCAATGATAGTGTCCACTCAGGGAATATGGCTACAAACACATTGCACAAAGTGTGGTACAGTACAATATCTGGCCCACTGGTAGGTATTCTGTAGCCAAACCTTTTGAGTTGTGTGTACAGTTTGTTGTCGCTGATATGGTGGGGATGTGACAGTGATGTTTATTAATAACTGTGGTAACTTTGCTGCATGACTTGCATACACCTGTGTCCATCTTTATGTCTTTCAAGTACAATGTCTCATGGAAGGCTGCCAGCCTACACAGCAGTGGAAAATGACATCCTGCTGGATGGACTCATTCATCACTATGCAACCTTGTTTGACCAGGCTGCTCATGATCAGCAGGAGCGGACCACCCTGTGGAATGTCCTAGTCCACAGTGTCGATGTTTACTGCACAACCGCCGTTATGAGCAGATCCAGCATCATTGTTCTGACCTGCTTCGCAATGACCGTCATCTTGCTGCTGGAGTCTGTGGGGATCACCTCGCCACAGGGGGGGCCATGCCATCCATCCACTCGACATGTGTGGAGAAGCTCCTGGCTAGCCTCGTGGCACATGCCCGTCTGGCAAGCTACCAACCGCCAGACACCTTTGTGGAGGTGGGTGACACCTACACATGGCTGAGGAGCATGCAGTTAAGGCCACAGGGCACATCCATAGACCTCTGTTGTGTATACATCTACATCAGTACAGGTAGATCATGCATATCTGACATGTCATAGATATATTTTGGTGCTGCATAGTAGTGATAAACAGATGTCCATATGTGGTAGTATTGTGGAAATGTACTGTTGATGTATTGTAATACTGCACCCACCCTGTAGCACTGCCACAATTTTGGACACTGACTTTGAATCTCTCACCCTCTTATGTAGGTCCCTCCAGGATACCACCGAGTCAGCAGCCTGTAGCTGGTGAGTATGGTTTATGCACATGCTTGCCAATACATGGGCATGTAAAGGTGATGGTATATTCCATGCACACAACTAACACACCTACCCAGAATGCATGCACGTATTGTTGCTGTGAAATGCATGGCATCAGAGGGGTGACCATGATAGGGTATTGGAAGGGTATTTCAGACACCTGCATGATAGCTAACATTTTCTCATTGTGGAATGTGTCCACAGGGAGTAACATAATGGTGGGAGACATGGTCTACAGTAGGGACATGTTTGGAACAACACCCATATACAGTGCAACGCCAGTGTATATACCTGTAGGACAATGGCGAGTGCTGCAGAGATACACTATGGCATAAGGCATTACAGTGATTCATATTATCAGCTGGGACTAGGCTGTAACATGTGGTTTTCAGTGAATGGGACACTGCAAAGTGACACACATGTGTAGGGCTTACTTGTCATGCATCTGCAAAAAGGCTGAAGGAGGGGTGAGGGATGTCAGCATGACACACCAGTGCACTGCAGCAGGGATCCTAAGGATGCTAAGAATGGCTGTATCTGATTCCAAGATGGCTGCCGACTAGATTAGTCCCTACTCTTTGAGCTCCTCACAGATATTTAACTTTTGGTTGTTTTAACAACTTTGTACCAAACTTTTTCCTCAGTTTTTTTTACAAAAAGATTTTATAAAACTTTTTCTATGTGGATTATTTTTTGCTCTGAATTTATTATCCTGGGATATATTTTACCTCAGAACAATTCTGATATCACATCTGTTTGGCCACCTGCTGCTTCAGTCTATCCCTGGATCCTGACATCCTGTCAATTCCACTTCATCTCTGGGCATGGCTTCAAAATCTGACTCCATGGAGACTCAACCTACAAAGGCCAAATTTTCATCAATGCTCTCTCCTGAAAAAGATTCCAGTTCAAAAAGATTGAGGACATCTAAACAACCTACTGAATCTTCCAAAGTAAGTAATAAAGATATAAATGACTCAAACTTTCACTTAGATGAATTAAAAGTAGCATTAAAGCCTATCCAAAATGCTATCCAGAACTTTTCAGAACAATTTGCTGAGTTTAGTAAAACTTTAAAACAAATAAATGACAGAATGGATATGATTGAAAATAGAAATACAGCTTTAGAGATAAAAACTGATTCATTGGAAAATGACCTTAAGTCTAAAGATAAGATTATTTCTGATGTGCAAGCTAAGTTGTTGGATCTGGAAGCCAGAAGTCGAAGAAATAACATCATTATTCGTGGTTTGCCTGAATCTTATGACAATAAAAATTTGTTATCTGTGGCTAAAGACATCTTCGAAACTTTGTTAAACTGTGAAACATCCTCAAAATCTATAATTGTAGAGAGAGCACATAGAGCATTACGTACTAGACAGGATTCTTCCTCACCAAGGATTATTTATACTAAATTATTAAACTTTCAAGATACTTTCCAAATCCTGGATGCAGCTAAAAATAAAAAACAATTTGTATGGAAATCTCATAAACTGTCATTTTCCCAGGATCTTCCTTCTCAAATAAAATTAAATAGACAAAAACTTGCCCCTTATTGTGCTGACTTGATAAAAAGAGGGATAAGATTTCGTATGTCTTATCCAAACACCTTGTCTTTTACAGTAAATGACAAAAGGTTTGTGCGTTCTGATCCTAAAGAAGCTAAAGATATTTTTTTTAAAACATTTAAAAAGCTTCCTGATTCTGTAGCATAATATGTTTACTCTTAATGTATTTCAAAAGTGATATTTAACAGTCATTATTTATGCTTTATAATGTACATGTGTTTCTGCCTAATCTTATTTGTTTTTCTTTTTTTTTCTTCTTCTTCCCTAAATAATTCACACTGAGTGTATTCTTTATTTGATTCTGTTAAGGACTAGTGTGGCTGTGATGTATGTGCTTTACAGAATTCTAGTGTTGTTATCAGATTTTTTAACTGTCATATAGTTATTATTTTCGCTTTTTTATTAATATAGTGCATTAGTACTTTCTAAGTTTTAGATTGCAGTTCCTGTGCCAATTGTGTAGTTTATGGAGGGAGAAATTTGACTCGAGATCATCCTAAGAGAAAATCTTCTGCTTCTAACATCAGCTGCTTTTGTATTTGAGCACGCACCTCTTACGAATTCTCGGAAGCGGATGGTGACGTCATCATTTCCTGTGGATATCTGCGACCTTCACATACACAGTGGCGCTCCTCATCAGCAGGTATTAATCTTCACGAAGGACTCTTATAACTGTACACTTCACTTTTAGAGTGTCTGTGTCTAGCGATGAACTTTTTTTTTCTTTTTATTACCTTAAACAAATGATCTGTACACAATAACGCAAATGATTCTCTTCATGTTTTTCTCTCGCTTTAATGCGAGTAACTACCCTGTATACTAAGGCGGAAGTCAGTCATAAAACAGCAAAACAGGTTAGTCCCATTAAGGCCAACAAGTACTATTTATCTTTGTCCTTTTAAACATGATTTTACAATTTATTAGGCATTTGTATTGTATTTTATTTATTTTATTTTGCTTCACTATGGAAAACAATGGACATCATAGACGTAATTGTTTTCTTTTCTGAATACCAGAACATCATAGTAATAATACTGAGTGGAGTTTTTTAAGGTACTATATTTTCAAGTGATTCATAGCAATCTCAAGTATTATAAGTCTTATGAGTCATTCTTAAATGATCATTCTTCGTCCTAGGTCCAGCGTGCTAAAGCTATAAACACCTTAAGGCATTAGAGCACACTTTTAGCTGCATTCTATATCTCCCTTGCCTAGATGTATATGGTGTTCAGTTTTGTTATGGATTGCACTAACATGATAAGACAATATTATATCTGTTATAAATACATAGTACATTTGTATATTTGTATTAATCCTCTACGGTTTTATGTTGGCCAATTTTGATTTGGGCTACTTGTTTTCCTATAACGAATATAATTCACGTAATGGCATCTGACCAGATGACATTCACATTATAAAATAAATGCTATCTGTATGTAATGCTTTTCATGATAAGCTTTAAAATTCCTGACACAACACTTTTAACAGATGAGTTAGCTTGTATTAATTTCATGATGTAGTATATGTACTTCTGTATATCGGATGTTTACAACTTTAAGGTCCACATGGAGAATATTTAATTAATAAATGCTGTTTTCTGTGATTGGCTTTTGGATTTTGGACTTTAACATATAAGTTTTTTGCAATATGGTCTTGCTGTTTTGTCTGATGAAGACGGGTTAATTTAACTTGCTGTAAATGCTCTCTTTTATCTGGAATGTCATATGCAATATTGAACTCGTGTTTTGTATAGTTTTCTCTTATTGTGTGCAGTCTGCTTTTTAGCAGTTTTAGTCTCATTAATTGCAATTACACAAGAATGGGTAGACAAAGAAAATATATTTAGAAATATCACGTAACGTTATTCTATATATTTTATCTATAATGTTTGCTTGTTCTTTTAAGAATTCTACACAATTTGTTATATGTATTATGAGGGGCTTGTAGTTATAGGTTAAGTTGAGCAAGTTATTATACAGATGGGTGGTTGTAAGGATTTGGATAGACTTAACTTCAATCTCGTTGGGTACAATACACAGGTTTATATGTAAGATGTTTGATTGTTTTGGATTTTAGTTTATTTTATGTGTGTTTTTCATTGGATATTCCAAAGAAAATGCATTCAAGTTCTGTATATCTTGTATCCTGTAGCCATATTGCTTTCTTATATTTGAGAAGAACATTATAACTTTACAAAGAGCAGATCTAATTGATTCAAACATTTTAAAATTATTCCATCAAAATATATAAATCTATAATAGTATGCTTTTATTCTAGTGAATATACTATGAGTTAAGATGATGTCTAGTAGTCTTTATTTACATTCATATTTTACCACCAGATGGCGACAAAGTCTATTTACTATGCAGTAAATTACTGAATGATGTTGCTAAACAACAGCTATTTTGAAAGTTAACATTCATTTATATGGGATTGATTTATAAAATTTGAGTCTTTCAGGAGATAGTCTTTGCTATATCAGAAATAAATTTAAATGCTTATACTATAATTTTATACACTTTTTGTAATAATTATTATCTATATGATTACTGACAGATTAGTTGTGGTTTACTGTATGATTACTTGATAGGGTATGATCTTATTATGCTTTGCGTTATTTATAGGTATTTTCTCTATATATAATTAAAATATCAGTTTATATATATGATACATTTACTACCAGTTTTCTCATATCATTATTAATATATATATAGTAATGTGATTATATTTGTCTCTTAATAATAATACATGTTATTCTACATATATTACAATTTTCATCATATTTGTTATACTGTGATGTTTTTTTTTTTTTTTTTCTCTCTCTTTTTGCTAGTTAATAATTTTTTTTTTCCTTTTCCCTTTTTTTGAAATACTTGAGGAAATTCATTTTACTATTATACATTTTTACTTAATAATAGGAGCTTGTAGTTTAATATATTAAGTAGGGATTGAGTATGTTGGACATCTTGAAATTAGTTAGTCTTGTATATAGGTTTAGTAGTGTAGTACTGGTTTTAATTTTTGCTAGGCTTACATTGAGTAATATATATGTTAACCTGATGCTTTTATTATTTTAAAATTCAGCTTCTATTTTATTTGCATATAATCTTCCTTTATCATTAGGTGTTTGGTGGGTAGGCACTAGGGTAAGGATAAAGGATATGAATAAATCTTATGTTACTCTTGACATTATTTTTCTTCTACATGTTATATTTGTTGATTTGATTGTATATTTAAATACTGTCCAGTTTAAATCTGTTTTTTTTTTTTCTCCATTTATTGGATGTACTGGTTTAAGTGCTGTTGGAGTTTTACTATATGTTTTCTTTACAGCATCAATACTAGTTGTTTGCTTTGAATATGCCAGTTGATATAATAGTGGATTCTTGGAATAGTAGAGGTATTCAAAGCAAAGCAAAAAAGTCATTATTGTTTCATTTGATTTTTAAATCACAGGCCAATATTTGTTTTATTCAAGAATCCCATATTCCTCGACTTGATTGGAATAAAGAGAGGAATAAGAAATGGATTAAGAAGATTGTAGCCTCAGGGGACTCATCTAATTCCAGAGGAGTAGCCATAATCATTAAGCAAAAATTTGTGGGGAACATTATCGATGAGAAATTTGATAATGAGGGCAGGTGGTGTTTATTTACCACTTCTATCCATGGTCTTGATAAACCTCTTTTAGTTTTAAATATATATGGCCCATGTAATTTACAGCATTTGTTCATTTCAAAAATCCATAATATTCTCTCATCATATGAAGATCACTATATTATAGTAGGCGGTGACTGGAACGCAGTAATAAATCCAGAAATTGATCGCTCTCGCCCAACTGTTTCTTATAACTATCAATCTACTATGGCTCTAAATGATTTGATGATGGATTGTAGTTTAATGGACCCACTACATACTGTTAAAATTTCAAATAGAAGTGATATTTATACCTATTACTCTAAGTGTTATCGCTCATGGTCCAGATTGGATTTTTTTCTAATTTCTGATTCTATCTCAAAATATATTTTAGATTTTAATATTGAACCTAGATTTTTCTCAGATCATTCAAGAATTTTATTAAAATTAAACATAAACACTAATACTAAAAATAAATTTAATAGGAATAATTGGTCTTTAAATAATAATCTATTACTAAATGAAGAAATTTGTAAACAATGTTCCGAAATTTTACAGGAAATGGAGGGTAATTTGGAATCATCAGATATACCTTATGACATACAATGGGCTGCGTGTAAAGCGAGATTAAGAGGACTATTTATCAGTAAAGCGGCCTATTTCAAAAAACTTTACTTTAAGAAAGAGGAGTTCTTAAAATCTAAAATTCTATCTTTGGAAAATCAACTTAGAATGAACCATGACTATACTTTAGAAAAACAAATTCTGGAATGTCAAAAAGATTTAATTTTGCTTCATCAAAATAATCTATCTTTAGCTGAACAAAAGTTACTTGCTTCATATTCAGAATGGGCCCAGGTTCCCTCTAAACTACTAGCTAGAATTATTAAAGTTAATTTTGACAGACCAAAAATCTCGTCTTTGTCTTATAAGAATAGATTATATAATACGGATGAAGAAATTATTCAGCTCTTTACTTCCCTTTTTACTGATTTATATTCAAAGTCTTCTAATTTTAGTGATGATAATTACATAAAAACCTTCTTAAATTCTCTGCATTTCCCTAAACTAAATGAGAACCAACAAAATTTACTTTCTGCTCCCATAGCCTTACAAGAAATCTTGGATTCAATTGATAATCTTAAATCTGGTAAATCTCCTGGCCCTGACGGATTCACTCCGGAATTCTTTAAAACTTTCAAATCGATAATTCTTCCCTTTCTTTTCAAAGTATATAACCATATAAGAGTCAATGATATCTCAGATATTCATTGGAATACTTCCAAAACTATCTTAATCTTGAAAAGTAATAAAGAAAAATCTGATCCAGCTAATTATAGACCCATTTCTTTAATAAATGTAGATATTAAGATTTTATCATCTATTTTGGCTAATAGATTGAAACGAATTTTACCCTCAATTATTTCTCAATATCAATCTGGTTTTATGTCCCGCAGACATGCTTGGGACATAACACTGTCCTTAGAATCTATCATTCATCTTATTAAAAAAGATACAAACCCAATATATGCTCTGATCATGGACGCATCTAATGCTTTTGACAGAGTTGATTGGAACTTTCTCTTTCAGACTTTGTCTTGTTTTAATATTTCTTTATTCTTCATAAACTTTTTAAAAGTTTTATACAAAGATATGTTTACTAGACTGTATATTAATGGTCACTTTTCTCCTCCTATAAAGATTACTAGAGGAACAAGACAAGGCTGTCCATTGTCTCCCTTTCTCTTTAATATTTATTTAGAACCTTTGTTGTTATATATTATTCAAAATACTTTTCACAATGTCCCTAGAATTCTTAACACCAAAATTTATTTCTCAGCCTTTGCTGATGACCTAATTATTTACTTTCAAACTCCACTATCTGATTATAGAAAAATAACTAACTCTATTGATTACTTCTCTTCTGTTTCGAACTATCTTTTAAATTCCTCTAAAACATATATATTTCCTCTAAATCATTTAGTACATAAAACATTTCTGTTTTCAGATCATCAATTTCAGTTTACTTATAATATAAAATATTTAGGTATCAACTTAGAACACAATAATAAATCTTCTTTTCAAAATAACATATATAAAGTTTGGAATTCAATATTATCTGACATAAACAGATGGGAACATCTAAATCTTTCACTTTTATCAAAGGCTGTCATAATTAAAATGAACATTTTGCCTAAATTCCTTTACCAATTTACATCGTCTGACCAGATAATTCCGAAATCCTTTTTTGAATCTGTCAACAAAGTTTTAGCTAAATTTTTATGGTTCCCCAAATCTGTTAGAATATCATATTCCAGATTATCAATGTCTAAGGACAAGGGTGGTCTGGGTCTTCCTAACCTACAGCTTTATTATTTGATTGTCTTATCTAATAAACTGTTCACCATATCTAATTACAAAAATATTTCTCATATAAATCATTCTTTATGGATAAAAATATGGTATAATTATGTCACTTCAAAAAATATAAATCCAGAAGCTGTTCCTTTTATCTCTTTGGATTCCATATCTACCAAAAATTTATCCATCTTTATTAAACAAAAGATTAAAGCTTTTCAAACTTTACTTAAATTGTGCAATTTAGATAATATTTCTCATTTTATCCAACCAATTCATCTAAACCCAAATATAATGATTGATAACAAACCTCTTAACTTAACAAAATATCCTCTAATAAAAAATTTAAAAATTGGAGATATTTTGAAACATCTTGACTTATCTCTAACTGATTGGCGTAAGATGTTGAAAGTTAATTGGAACTATTCGCCAATTCTGCGTCAATTAAGAGTAATAATTAAAAATAAGTTTTTATGTATAGACCCCATAGAACATCAAATGAATAATCTCAACACTGTTATCAAAATACTATCGTCATCAGATAAAATGCTTTCAAACTCCTACAAATTGATAAAGAGCTTGATGATGGAACACAATTGTCTTTTATCTAATGTATGGTTGAATTATAATTCTCAGTTATCTGAGTCCCAGAAGCTTTTAGCTATCAGACATACAAAGGAATTTATTCCCTTCAAAAAACTATTATATACGCAATTAATGATTAATAATGATGCCTATTATACCCCTTATAAATTAAATAAATTCAACCCAAACATATCTTCATCATGCTCATGTTGCTATCACCCCCAAGCAGATCTTCTCCACATTTTGTGGTATTGTCATTTTTCTCATAGATTATGGACCTCTTTGAAAGTTAGACTGCAAAGAATGGGGTACCATAAGTCTACATTGTCCTGGGAATTTGCCATTCTTCACATTCCATTAATTCATCTTTCAAAATCAGATACTTATGTTATCATCTTTATTTGCTCCTTATTAAAACTTTACATAACACAAAATCGGCTTGATCGCACCAAACTAAATTGGACTAATTTTCAAAAAATGGCCTATTCATATATTGATGCTCAAAGGAACATAGTTAGAAGTCCAAAAAAAAAGGCATTAAAGAACTTAGTATTATAAAAAGTGTTAAATATTATCAATAGTTAATGCCATCAATTCTTTTATTGTTTCATGACGGTATTTTTTCTTTTTTTTCATTTTTTTTTCTCTATCTTTTCAGGATGCCTTACTTGTATATAGTGTATATATTTTGAAATGTTTTATTATCATTGTTATATGTAGACTCTCATAAATGATGGTTTTTATTAGAGTTGCATTATCCTTATTCAATCTTATTCTTCATGTACAAAACTCCTAAATGTCTGGTTTTATATATTAATAAAAAGTTTATTGAGAGACGAATGGCTGTATCTGCACATAGTCAGGTTCAGGACCTGTGGCAGCCGTAACCCTACCCACACAGCAATACTGATGGCAGTGTGTGAACACCAAGGGATGTGCATGTCAGTAGACCTTGCAATCATGCAAAATAAGGGGACATGTGTAGGGCAGACTGAACATACACTGGCAAATTCAGATGGCCCACGCTGGTATACCCCTGCCAGGAGTAGTGACTGCTGTAGTACACACAACAAGAGGTGTGACAAACTGTCATGATAAGGGTGCACACACATATGCCTACACAGTGTGTATGCATTGTGGTCAGCATCCGCACGCCTAACACATTCCATAGACACTGCATGTGAAAGTACAGGACATATGTCATATATCGGGCTAATGTACTGTTAAGATTTGTGATGATGTGGTCCCATGGCAGATCAAGGATGGGTGCGTCATACCAATAAGGGTGTGTACACCGCCCGATAGCCATGGTATGCTCTGATGGTTGTCAGTGTAAGAGTATTGGATTGGTCATACATGGTCCACTGATGTTGAGAGCTGTGAATCAGACGTCAGGCATTTACAAATTACATCTGTCCACATATCATCCCAGATATGAGTTGCTGGAAAACATAGGGGCTGTGAGCATTAAAGCTGACATAACCAACACAGTAGTACACATTCAGCAATGGGCTGTACACCTATGAGGTGTGGTGCACAGTACATGGCAGGGTGCAATACTGTGTTCATGGGTGCAGTGGTATCCAGGGGAAGGGGCTTCACCTACTGACATAGCACATGCATCATACACATGTATACTGTTGCTAGTATGGAGTCACTATAGCTGCACTGCATGCTGTTGGGTACCATATGTTATGTATGTTGACAGAGGGGTAATAGGAGGACTGTGTGTACTATCATTGTGCCACCTCACATGTATGTGTGTGTGCATCCTGGTGGGTAATTTAGGGTCACTCTGGTGAAGTGGAGAGAGGTTGATGCATGTAGGATGCTTGTTTGCATGTGTATGTGTGTGTGTGTGTGTGTGTGTGTGTGTGTGTGTGTGTGTGTGTGTGTGTGTGTTTATGTGGCTGGCCATGTATGCACATGTGTGATTGTGGGGTGTTCATACAGCAGTACCTCCCTCTGGGATCATGCAGTACATGTACATGGACTGTCACATTACACATCAGGAATACATGTCATGTGTGTGATCACAGGACAGCTGATAGTATAATATGGTCTGTAGCATGGAACAGGCATCTAGAAGGAAGGCAGACACCAGGTACACCCTTAATATTGCATTCAGCAGAGTGGTCACCTACAACCCACGTATGCAGCACTACAGATGCATTGGGGAAATACTAGTCAACACCAGGGAGTGTATCCAAATATTACAGTTGTCACATGATAGGCTGATTGAGCAGCATATCTGGCACATACTGAGCATTACATACACATGACACACCTGTGTGTGATATTATGGATAGAACATAGTAGCCCACAAATATAGGGGCCATGCTCATGATGTCTGCACATACACAGGGTGAACACCAAATGACAGCAGTGAAGCCATCTAAAACTACTACACACAGGTCAGGCAGGTAATGTAGTAACAGGTCTTGTGTTGTGACCACCTGTGAAGGCATCTAGAGGATTGATATGTTAATGAGTGGTATCAATGTTTGTATTTTAACAAGTGTTATGCAGGATGGGGTACACATGGACATATACATGGGACTGTCTGTAAAGTCATGAACAGGTAGGTATTATGGAGGTGTGTGTGTGTGTGTGTGTGTGTGTGTGTGTTTGTGGGTATGTACTGTTAGGCAATGCTGTACAGGTTTTAAAGTGCATTTATTGTTTTCCCCCCACAGGTGATGAGGTGGGTCAGGGTCCCTCCTGCATGCAATCTGATGATGGTGTCCATACAGACACCGAAGATGTTGATAGTACTGTTGAGGCACGGGTGGGGTTGTCAGGGGCCGACACTGCATCATCATTTAACATCCTCCTTTTAGCCCCCCAACCCTGCACACAGTTACTTTGCCTATACATACCCCATCACCAGTGGCCATAGTGGAGGGACAGCTGGCGTCTGGTGGTAGTGCACAGGAAAGTGTGGTAACCATGCCTACTGTGTCTGCTCACAGAAAGCATAGCCAGATGTCCAGCAAGGCAAAGCATAGGCAAATGACCCAGGGTGCTCGTGGTAGGGCCGCTGGAAATCATGCCCCTGGCAGAGGTGACATAGCTGATACCAGCAGGCTCATGTTTCAGGCTGTCATGGTGGCATAGGCACATACAGAATGTTACACCAGACAGGGACTGAGGCTGCAGAGGGCTGCTCTCACATCTATAAGCGGCAACATCCTTGAACTGTCTGGTGCCATCCATGCTTATACTGAGCTCATGGATAGATGGCATGGTGAGATAATAGCCCTCATTGGCCATGGTGTGCCCATGCTTGAATGTGTGGTGGGGGTGTGGCGACAGCCACGTGGATGTAGGCCAGCAACACTAATAGTTGGCAGTCAACATGGACACCAAGGTGCACGTGTAGTGGCAGTACCAGCCGTGGCAGTGTGGGGAGGGGCTGTCCACACCACAGCAGGCCATGTGCACGTGGTCCTGGCCAGTCCCAGGAGAGACCTGGTACCAGTGGACATTTGTCATCAGCAGGTGAGAGTAGCACATCGAGGCCTGCACCTGGATGTGCCCATGGAACCCCTGGCAGGCACAGTTCATGTGTCTGTGGCTAGATACAGTGAACTGCACACCCTGCCAGGTATGGTCTGCAGCTGTCTATAAACACCTGTGTAGGGCAGCTACATGGTAGAACTGTATGCATGCATACCCACACACTATGCAAACACACCTAGGGCAACCCCATTCCTACACACACCACAGCAACATGCCCAGCTCACCACTGTACATCCCTCACCCACACACATGGTGTCAAATGTATGGCCCACCCCCAGCCTCTGGCAAACCAACATCACACCCTGTGCATATGATGATACCTGTGCCACATCCTTGTCATCCATACCATCAATGCAGGGACAGGCTAATATGGTTCTGATGCACACAGTGACTGTACTACATTGTACTGCAGTACTGCAGTGTAACATGTTGAAGGAGTAAAGTGTAATGCATATATGGCAAGTAGTGCAGCCATCCAGCAATGATGCATTATAGCTGTTAGTAACATTGCTTGATTGTGGTCTCTATATTGTTATCCATTTGTGTTGTAGGTGTACATGTGTAAGCACAAGGGTGCCCTGTGCATATGATGATACCTGTGCCACATCCCTGTCATCCATACCATCAATGCAGGGACAGGCTAGTATGGTTCTGATGCACATGGTGACTGTACTACAGTGTACCACAGTACTGCAGTGCAACATGTTGTAAGAAGTGAAGTGTAATGCATATATGTCAGGTAGTGTAGCCATCCAGCAATGTTGCATTACAGCTGTTAGTAACACTGGTTGATTGCGGTCCCTATAACGTTATCCATTTGTGTTGTAGGTATACATGTGTCAGCACGAGGATGGTCTGCAGTCATATTCCACAATGTGGTATGGCACTGTGGTGAAACCATGGCTGTGACATATCTGGGGTACAGTTAAACACATGTCACAGGTTACTAAAATGGTTATTGCCTGTGCCCCATGGACAGGTAACATGCTGGGGCATGTATACCCTGAAACCTGAGGTAGACTCATCCACATACATGTGCACTGTTACTTGGCAACACGGGACTAGACCCCCTACCTAGCTATGAAGTGTGTGGCTTACATTGCACACACCATACAGCGTTTAGGATAAGGTGTGTCCCAGGTTACATGTTACATGCAGAACATCCCCAGACATGTACAATATGCTAATGGGGATGTAATGGGTGTATATGGACAATACGTACTGTGACATACCTTCATATGCACATATTAACAGACACATAAGCAGACACACATCCTAGAGCCCAGGGCCTATCGCTGATAACTAACTTGACCTTTTGCCCAATGTGTTACAGGTAGGCTGCACACAGCACATGCATAACTGGCCTGTATTGTGGTATCAATTACCTGTATGGTTGATGGTGACAATGGTAACTATAAAATGGTACATGCGACATATACCAGGTGTACCTTTGTGTAATGACAGTGTACACAATCCCCCAGTGGATATTATACTCCCTGAAACCCATGATGACACTCTGCCATGCCCACCATCACACACTGGCCGTGACTGCGATACAACCTTTAGTATACCCCAACAATGATACTACAGGGATATGCATCTAATGCACATGCCAAATGCGTAGTAGGGTGTTGCATTGTTATGCCTCACCTATGGGCAGCAACAACACTATCTATACTACTGTGTGGCAATGGGTATTGTTATAGGAGTATGTGGCCTCGGAATGCTGTACCCTACAGATATACGGACATGCACACATACACACATGTGCCAGAACACAATGGGTATCCCATGCCTATCAACTCATTTGTAAAACACTGCTGTACTGGTACTGCAAGGCTTGTGTAGCCTGTATGGGGAGGAGCTTAGGGTACATGTAATGTCCCAACAGCAGCCACAACTCACTATGGCAATGAGTGTTGCAATGGTTGTGAGGCCCTCATTGAATTTCCAAGTACAGGTGTGCTAACACACAGACACTGCTATGCTCAGTCATGCACATATACACATGTGTCAGTCCAGGGGTGCATCGCTACAGGTGGTCATAGCTGTGTACCTAGCTTTTGTCCAAAGAGAGATGGGTTGTGTATGGGTTGTGGGTACAGTGGTATCCTGCCACTTGCCAGGTGGCAGCAGGCAATCTATCGACAGACACTACTGTAGTAACCCTCAGGGTGAGAATGACATGCATCAGCCAATTCTCCAGGTGCCTCCTGCACATGGCCACTGAGGTGATCACGTTGACATGTATGCAACATGCATTGCAACACATGGTTAGTGTCTGTGATGGAGACCTGTATGCAAGCTTGTTCTGTTGACTGTGGTAGTGTAGTGGAGCTGCTCGTGGCATGTGGTATGAACAGGGTGACATCTCCAATATGTGCCAGTTCATACACAGCTGGGCAGACATGTCAGTGTCAATCAAGCTTAGGTTGCCTGAACATATCCCAGCTGGATACCTGCCATCTGCACATCTGTACAGGGACTGACAGTCATTAGCTTGGCAAGTAGCTATGCAGTAGGATGAGTGTGTTGACAGATAGATGTTTTACAATAATATGTATGCCATAACTACATGTCAGATTACAGCACACACACACCAGCCTGAACATAAACCCCTATGTCACAAGATGGGTTGCCAACTAGCTCACGGACAGAACCCACATGGTGAGAGTTGTGGGAGCTAGGTCCGACTCTAAACTGGTTACAAGTGACATTCCCCAGGGATCAGTCCTAGGACCCATCCTGTTCACCATGTGCTATACAGACAGTAGTCTACAGTTACATTCCACATGTCCGATCATTTCCCAGTAAGGGGTATATACTGTGACACAGCTCACACACCAGGGATACAACAGGGAGGGCTCAGAGTCTAGCTATGCTTGCAGGTGTGCCTGTTGTCAGTACTAAATTTAGCACTCTGATCTTGCCTGGATAAGTACTGTCAACAGTAGTCCTGCCATGATACACTACATGCCAGTGTGACAGCACATACCCTGGGCTACTACCCCTGTATGTAACACATTCACATGGATAATAGTGTTGTACAGGCCTCATATACATCTGTGTCCCACATATGACACTCACACCCCTTGCTATTGTAAAGACAGCACATAGTTGCATGTATTGTACATGGCATTACATACACTTATTACAGAAGTCATTACCCTGCTATGTTATCAGACTAGGTGGTGTGAACTGATTACCAGGGCTGAGCCATGCTTAGCAAATATCAACATTGCTGTAATATAACAGCAAGGCTAGGCTGTGTAAGCGCCTGTACATTTACCCATAGTTTAGCACCGCTTAGCTTTGTGCAAACCCATGCAAACACACTTAAAGCTGCTCAAAACTAACTTAACCACTCTGTATCCGACAACCCTTGTCCTGCCCAGCAACAAAATGAACAGCCCTCGCAAGTCTTGAACCCACAACCCTGTATGCTAAAGTCACAACACTTACCCATTACACCATGACCACTGTGAAGAGAACTGTTGTTTTACCAATATAGCTGTCAATACACATACTGAGTAGTATTGAAAAAATGCCTTTACTTATACAATTGTGTAGTACTTGTTATTAATATGACTGTTGCATCACATATGTTGTTTTATCATAATGTACACATAGCAGATACATACGATAAGATACATTTGGGAGGGTATACACAACCATGAGGTTTACACATGACAGGAATATGGATATATACATATAATAGGTCGATATATGTCTACATGTACATACACATGTATACTCATACATATGTCTGTATACACATCTGTATAGTGCAACATATATATGGCCATGTGTACATCTCTTTGTATGTACATATATAATATATATATATATATATATATATATATATATATATATATATATATATATATATATACACACACACACACATACGATATATATATATATATATATATATATATATATGTGTGTGTGTGTGTGTGTGTGTATAAATATATGTATATATAGCTATATATGTATGCACATCCTATGTGTACAGATATGCCTATTTATGTGGGTATATATGTAGATATCTATAACTATATGTGCATACATTTCTGTTCTGATATACCTATCACTGTCAAATTATGTAGATATCCATACATAAATGTGCATGTGTATATCTATCTGTATGTGTGTAGACAGAGGACCAGATTCACAATGGCTTGCACGAAGTCTATGAGTAGAGTAGGACTCCATGCAGCCATCATGTCCGACGAGCGATCCAGAAACAGCCTGTAGGGGCATGTAAGAGAGCTGCTAAAACGTCTCCTACACGGGCAGGGCTGGGATATGAAAATTACCTCACTTGCAGCCGAAAGGCATGCAAATGAGGTAAATTTGCAATCCAGGAAGCACAAACCTGTCCGAGTAGGAGACGTGTTAGCTGCAGAAATGTACTCAGTTGACAAATGAATACCGTTCTGCAAAAAACACAATGGAGCCTTGTCAGCTCCAAATAAAGGTTGCATATGGTTGAGGAACCATGCCAATGGCCAAATATATGGCCATTAGAAAGTTTCCCAGATGCAAAATTAAAATAAAAAGATTTTTTTTCGGCGATTTCCGATGTTTAAGCATAGCGCAGTGCCACGCAAACGAGGTGTGCTATAAAAATCATAAAATTAGACAATAAAAGCCACAAACGTGGAATTTATGAAAATTGTTAAATGACAATGTAAGGGAATAGCAGGCTGAAGACAACATGGCCACCGAGTAGGGGTTGCTAAGGGGAGAAGCCCAGTCCAAGACATGTAACCAAGCATTAGTAGGCAAACCTATGTAAATGAGTGTTAGGATAGTGAATCACACTTTGACATAGCAAATGAGCACAGTTAGTGGGGTGTAGGAGTAGGATATGGGGAGGAACACAGCAGGAGATAGGTGACATCACAAGGAGGGTATGTATGAAAGTAGTGAAGCTCATTGGAGCATAGTAGCATGTATTAGCTGTCAGTTAGACATCATGGAAAGAGGTGTGTCAACAGGTAGGCCATGTAAAGCCAAGAAATAGAAGGTGTATACTGTAGATAACACCAAAGTTTCTTGCTGAGCGGGTATGCGCATGTGTGCACGCCTGTAAACTCGAGTAAGACAGAGTGCACGCGTGGAAGCGTGAGTGCGCTCGTTTAAGCTGGAGTAAGCATGTATCAGGCTGTTGGAAGACCTGTAAGCATGTTTGCGCTGGTGTGCAAGTGTTTTAAACTGAAAAAGCAAGTATTAGTCCGTCTAAGCATGTGTGAGCGCGTGTGAGCTGCTGTGGGCGTGTTTCTACTTGAATGCACGTCGCTCCCCCGGGGAAACAGAAAGGAAAAAGGAAGCACAACAAATAGTAGGAAGCTACCAGGGAATATTAGTAGAGCTAGCAGGTGCAAACAATCAGAATCAGGCAATTACACAGGCAGAACAGTAGCCCAGCCCAGCACTTAAAACTCTGCAAACAACAGTGCAGTTTGTTTCTCTCAAGAGACACTGCAACACTGGAGTAAGCTACTAGAAGTGAAAACTGAAAAAGCTACACTCAGACAAAAAATGCTAGGGGCTGCCATTGCTGTTATAAGGCAACATATGCAACATGCTGAGGGTGGTGACAATGCAAATGCTGCCAGACAACCCACAGTGAGGAGACGGAGAAAAGTGTACAGGCCCAGGGTCACCTACCAGGGGTTACATGAGCTGGAGATAGTGGAGCGATATAGAGTGGATAGAGACCTCCTGCAGCAAATAGTTGAGCTGTGCAGGCCACGCCTTACACACAGAACCAACAGAGGGGAACCCATCCCAGTGGAAACCAAGATATGTGTTGGCCTAAGAATACCAGCAACAGGTACATTTCAGACACCAACTGGTGATATGATGGGGATATCACAGGCATCAGCATCCAGGGTACTGCACCAGTTCCTGGATGCCATGTCAGCACATGTCGGTGATCATGTATATTTCCCCAATTCCCGTGAGGTATTGGCCAGCAATATGCGTCTCTTCCAGCAAATAGTAGAATACCCTGAGGTAGTGGGTGCAATAGACTGCACGCATATACGCATCAAAGCACCAGCCGGTGAGTGGGGTAGGGCCTACATTAAGCGCAAGGGCTTCCCCGCCATCAACTGCCAGGTCGAGTGTGATGCCCAGGGCATAATAATGAATGTGTGTGCTGGCTGCCCTGGAAGCTAGCATGACTCCCATATCTGGCATCTGACTCAGCTGTACCAGACATTTGCCAATGGGGACATCCCACATGGTCACTTAGTGGGGGATGCTGGCTATGCACTGGAGCCGTAGCTGATGACACCCATCAGAAACGCACACACACCTGAACAGGAACGCCATAATGAGACACATGCACAAACACGAAATGTAATCGAGCGTGTGTTTGGGTTGCTCAAGTCACAGTTCCAGTGCCTGGACACATCTGGTGTAGCCTTGCAATACTCTCCAACTACATGTACCCTAATTGTCATGGTATGTGCTATGCTACATAATATGATTCTGCAAAAACATCTGCAGCAGGACCAGCATAGGCCTGGGCCAAACAGCCCCCCACCAGTGCCAAGGCCAACACAGGCAGAGTGTGCCTCGGAGGAGGAACAACCTGAGCCTGCCCCAGTAGGCAGAAGGAGGCATGCCCAGTATGACATGGCCTTGGCAAAGAGGCAATGCATAGCACATACACTGGCTCAGTAGGAACCCTGGAAATGATACCTCTCTCTGACTCGCACATATTGTAAAAGGGATGCCTAACTTGACACTACCTGTTTCCAAACATGTATAGGGAGTGCAGTATGTGCATCTGACATGGGCAGCCCTGCAGCACCACCTGAGGCATGATTGCCATGTGTTAAGCAATGTAAGGTAGTGCTAAACAGCATTTACCACCATGTAGTATATGCAAACTTGATGACCTTGAGTATCATCCTACCCTCACCAAACATGAGGCCACAATATGTTGACAAGATGATCAATTACAACAATTGGCTTAGGTTTTGGTGTCAGTGAAAGGGGATACAATGCCTGTCAGCCTGGGATGACATGCTCGACAAGACATGATGCTTCACTAGGGATGGATTTCACCAATCACCTGTGGCGTTTTGGATATTGCCAAAGGCCTTTTGGATATTGCCAAAGGCTCTTGTCACCCCCATAGTGCCCTTTTTAGGTAAGGCTCAAAACACAAACCCACCTCCATAGGTATCACAAGGGATAAGAAACTATAAGTAATGCTACTCAATGCCAGAAGTTTAAACTGCAAGATGCACGCAGTCCAAACTCTCCTCAGCATGGAGAATGTTAATATCTGTGCAGTAACAGAAACCTGGTTCAAGGCTCCCAAGAGCACCCTAGCATTAACTGGTTACACCTCATACCATGCTTTACAGCTGCAAAACATGGAGCAAACTACAGAAGGAGTGTGAGTATCAATATTTGTCAAAGATACCCACACCCCCAAGTTGGTGGCACAGCATGAAGCATCGGAGACTATCCATGTGCAACTAACAGTGGCTAAAACCTCCTTCCAGTTCTCAGCCTGCTACAGACCACCCTCCTAAACCCAGGAACCACACTTGGCTGACTGGAGAACACATGAAAATATGAAGGTCTCCCCAAACACCATTATATTGGGTGACTTCAACTACCCAAACATAGACTGGGAGCATTACCCTAGCCCCAACACCCTAGCCCAAAGGTTCCCAGAATTTATAAACCAAAATGCTATGGAACAACTTGCTACCACTCCCACAACAGGGGAAAATACTGGACCTGATCATCACCAACATGGGGACTCTATGCCCAAGACCAGAAGTGTATCCCTCACTGGTAAGATCAGACCAGAGAGTAATCTCACTGGATATTCACATCCCAATCCCAGAAAAACACAGTGAAAATTATTCACTAAAGCAAATGTCACACTCCTCAAAACTGAGGTGGAATCCTTCACAGCCCTTGTGCCTGTGGAAAATATGGCCCAGACCTCATAACCCTTTATAAACGCATTCTATGAACACCATCAGGAATGCATGGATCATGCAATCCCAAATTTAAACCAAGACCCAATCCTCCAAAGCCAGGCATCCTGTCCGGTGGACCCCAGCCATAAACAAACCATACAATACAAGGAGGAAGCTACTATATGATAGATCAAAATCCCAAAAAGGGAAGGCATCTCTGATCAGTATTATTGAAAAACTATGGCCACACATAAGATCGTCTAAGGCCATCTTTGAGATAAAAATTGTACAGGACACCAAGGATAATCACAAGGCATTCTTTACTTATGGTAGGAACCTTTGTGGGAATCCCCAGATATGCCCAGAACTAGTCCAAAATGACAAACAATACACCAACCCACAGACATTGCCAACATCTGAACTGACAGGTTCAGTGCAAACTCCCCTCCTCCCCACCAAAAGGGCAAATATCTATCTCAGCAGAGTGCTGGCCCCCTGACATCACAGATGCTCAGGTAACAGCCAGCCTCTCCAAAGCAAAACATACAGCATCAATGGGACCAGACAGTGTCCTGGGCTGTGTCCAACATGAATCCCAAGAAGAACTGAACACAAACATAAAACCACTGTTCAATCTCAGCCTTACCACAGGATATGTACCCAAAGAGCAGTGTACAGCAACAATGGTCACTCTCCACAAAGGTGGTGCCTCAATGGATACTGCAAACTATCACCCAGAAGCCTGACTACCTTGGTCTGCAAATCTATGGAAAGATCATCATGGACCTCAGAAATAAACATATTGGGGACCTACAGACACTGGATCCTGCCCAGTTTGGCTTTGTTAAGGGCAGATCCTGCCTCTTAAACCTGGTTGAGTCATTTGAAACAGTCACCAAGGCCACTGACGAGGGGAAGGTGGTCCACACAGCCTACCTGGACCTCGCAAAAGCCTTCCATGCAGTACCACACTTGGTCATCATAGATAAGATCACCAGCTTCAATATAAACCCCTATGTCACTAGAGGGGTTGCAAACTGGCTCAAGGACAGAACCCACATGGTCAGAAATGCTGGAGCCATGTCAGACCCCAAACCAGCTACAAGTGGCATCCCACAAGGCTCAGTCCTGGGACCTCCCTTGTTTGGTATATCTTTCTCAGAGGTACAGGCCAACACAGAAGGACTGTTGGTGAACAAGTTTGCAGATGACTGCAAACTGGGTGCCATAATCGACCCTCCAACTGACACAAGCATCCTACAAAAGGGCCTCATAGATAAAGACAACTGGTGCCAGAACCATGTCCTCAAGCTAAACACAAAACAGTGTATAGTCCTCCCCTTTGTCAAAAACTAAGTGCCCACAAATTACCACATAGGTGGTAACCCATTAAGTATGGAAGAAGTGATAAGGGACCTGGGGACCCAAGCTGATAGCAATCTCACATTCGATAATCACATGGCCAAAATGTTTAGAAAAACATTTCATATAGCCCACCTAATCATGAAGGTATTCACATCTACATCAGGGGAGGTCATCGTGCCTCTTAACTCATCCCTCCTCAGGCCCATAATTGAGTACAATGCCCCTTGTTGGATGTACCTTATCAGACACCTGCAGCAGCTGGAAAGACCACAAAAGTACCTCACCAGGAGGATCAAAGGGCTCAAACACATGCCATTTGCTGCCCAGTTAAAGAAACTGCAGCTCCACTCAGTGGCATACCACCTGCCCAGAGGCAATCTGTGTCTGATGTATAAAGCCATGTCCAACCTGGAATCAATGGACATGCTGCACCTCAGAAACTCAGAATTCCATCAAGCTATGCGCTCAAGAGACCTGAACCTCAGGACTGAAATAAATAGGACATGCTGGAGTGACAGATTCATAACCCAGAGGCTCCCCCCACTCTTGAGTAAACTCCCACTCCAGGTTAGCCAGAGTCCCTCATTGACTCTCTTCAAGAGGAATCTTGATGAGTGGATGGGAGATTGTAGGTTTACCCTGGGTATCACTTCTATGTCACTGTTAGACAGAGGCACAGTAAACTAACCCTGAAAAATGTCATGGCAAACTCCACTTAAAATGTGTGTTGAAAGCCAAACACACTCTGGCTAGGATTATAAATGCCCTAGGGCAGATAGCCTAGTATCAACCTATGAACAGAATCACACACACCAACTAGTACAACTGTGGTCAATGTGGAGTAATGTTTGGCAATGTCCACCCAAGTTAGTGAATACACAGCAATGTCAGACAAGCCTGGTTTAAGAAGGCCATAGCTGAACAAAATGCAACGTGCTCATAGTTGCCCAACTTGCTCTTAGCCAGTCTGGTCTGCTCAGTATGAACATTTAAAGCAGTGATGGGACTCAAACCCATGATACTGTGCACCATAGTGAAAGTACTGAACTACTACACCATGACAGTATTGCAGTGTTCAGCCAGTAAGAGAGACTGTTGCCAAGTCTTTGCAAACTATCACATGGAAACCCTGCAGGCACAGCATAATCCCTGTTGAGTTATGACACAAAGGAGTCTGGCAGTAAGAACACAACAATACTTCCAACACACACAGTACAAATGTCAATATTGGTCATGTTTCACACAACCAGAAATGTAGTGGACTCCAGATCACAACGTATGGAAAGGTCACACTGGGCATGCTCACACACTTGGATAAATGACACATATGTCAGGCAACAAACCATGGAAAGCCTGAAATGGGCACACTTAGGCCATGTCTGAGTATAGCAGTCAGTCACACATATCTGGCAGTTGTATGTGTTAAGCCAGGAACCTCCGACGATCCAGCAATCTGCCCTGTGCACACCGTTAAATGACAACAGACACATATATTAATATACTAGAACCCTGTCATGATCAAACATGTTACGCCGATACACAAGTTGATCATAGAAACTGGGAAAGCTATGGCAATAAAGAACTGCAAACAGTAGCAGCAACAAATATTGTGCATCCCGAACATAAACATAGGTGCAGAGGTCGATACTATGCTGTCTGCCCTAGGGAATTCTTAAGCCTAGGCAGAGTGTATTTGGCGTCCACCTCCCCAGTAGAGTAGCCTACTGTGCCTCCGTAAAGTAGGTTACAGAAGGCACCCTTTAAAGCTAGTTTGCTGTGCCTCTGTCAAGCAGGGACACAGTGGAGATCCCAGGGGTGAAATTGCAATTTCCCATCCATGCGGCTGTATTTTGCTGGAAGAGGGTTGGCGAGGGGCTATGTCTAACTTTAATTGGGATTTAATTCCAGAGTGAGTGGAGCCTCTGGGTAATGAATCTGTCCCTGCAGCATGTCCTATTTATATTTGTGCTGAGGTTTAAGTCCCTGGAGTGTGTCGCTCTAAGGGTCTTGGATGTTATGAGGTGGAGCATGTCCATTACTTCTGGGTTTGAAATGGCTGCGCACATCAGGCATAGATCACCTCTGAGTAGGCATTAAGCAACTGAGTAGAGCTGGAGATCCTTTAGTTGAGCTGCATAGGACATCTGTGTGTAGCCCATGATCCTCTTGGGGAGGTACTGTTGTGTTCACTGTAGTTGCTGCAGGTGTTGGGTAAGGTACACCCCAAAAGGGGCATTGTAGTCAAACATGGGCCTGATGAGGGACTAGTAGAGGGCCACAATAACCTCTCATGATCTACATGCAAACACCCATGTGATAAGGAGGGCTATATAAAGGTCTTTGCAATGACTCTGTCAATGTGATTAGCAAAGGAGAGGTTATGATCTATGTGGGTCTGTGGGATATTGCTCTGTTATTTAGTAGCTTCCTCCTTCTGTTGTACAGCTTATATATGGCTGGGTCAACCAGACAGGTCTCCTGTTTTGGAGGAGACATGGTTTTTATTTGGGATATCATGATCAATGCATACCTGCAGGTGCTCATACAATGCGTTTGTAAAGGATTCTGCAGATTGGGCTGTATTATCCTCCAGCATGGGGCCTTTGAAGTATTCCACCCCAGTCTTCACAAGTGCAAAGTCTGCTTTTGAGAAATTCTTTACAGTGATTTCCTTGGCTGGGGGTGGGGACGGGATATGGATGTCCAGGAAAAGTTGTTTATGGTCTGATCTTAACAATGACGGTTCTACTTCTGGTGTGGAACATAGAGTCCCATGTTGGTGATGATCAGGTCCAAGATGTATTCCCCCTTGTGGGTGTGGTGACTGGTTGTGCCATAGCACATGGATTCACAAATTGTAGTGGCTGTAGGGTGATGTTGTTGAGGGCCCGAGTAGTATCCCCAGTCAATATTTGTGTACCTGAAGTCAACCACTATAATGGTGTGTGTGAAGACCTGCATATCCTACACTGTTCTCAGGAAATCCAAGTGTGGTTACTGGGTATGGTGGGGGGGGGTGTGGTCTGAACTACACACCAAACCAAAAGGCAGTTTTGCACAATGGTAGTTGCATATGTATGGCCTGTCATGCTTAGTGCAGTAGTACCAACCCAGAGGTGTGTATATCTGTGATGTATATGGATACACCCCCTACTTGTGTTGTGTGTTACAAGTCCTGTGGTCACAAAGCATGCTATAGAACATAACCTGGCAGTGCCAGTGTGCATATGTGACCCTGAACTAGGCATCTGTTAATGTACAGATATTGTTAACCCCCATACTGAGGGATAGTTAAAGATGTACATTCTTCTTTGGAAACACTGATAATATCAGCACCCTATAAATACAGCAGGAGAAGGGAAATCATCCAGTAATGCGAATAGCGTGCTGCGCTAATGCGTCTCTCTCAAGTATCATAACATAGTTAGGTAGGGGTTTGAATCCTGCAAACGCTGTGTGTGTGTGTGGTGGTGGTGGGTGTGTGCATGTATGCAAGTCTCTGTGAAAGGAATGGCCTTTTTAAAGACTGGGATGACACACTAAAAGATGTACATTCCTCTTTGGAAAGACTGATGATGTCAGCACCCTATAAATACTGCAGGAGAAGGGAAATCATCCAGTAATGCGAATAGCGTGCTGGGCTAATGCGTCTCTCTCAAATATCGGGGGGGGTGTATGTATGCAAGTCTCTATAAAGGAATGGCCTTTTTGAAGACTGGGATGACACACTAAAAGATGTACATTCCTCTTTGGAAAGACTGATGATGTCAGCACCCTATAAATACAGCAGGAGAAGGGAAATCATCCAGTAATGCGAATAGCGCGCTGCGCTAATGCGTCTCTCTCAAGTATCAGGGGGTGTGTATGTATGCAAGTCTCTGTGAAAGGAATGGCCTTTTTGAAGACTGAGATGACACACTAAAATATGTACATTCCTCTTTGGAAAGACCGATGATGTCAGCACCCTATAAATACAGCAGGAGAAGGAAAATCATCCAGTAATGCGAATAGCATGCTGTGTTAATGTGTTTCTCTCAAGTATCATAACATAGTTAGGTAGGGGTTTGAATCCTACAAATGCCATGTGTGCATTTGTCACACCGTTTGTCAATGTGTTTTGCTTTTATTATTGTGTGACATATTATTATAACAGTAATTTCAATGCACACATCAGGTATGTGTGTGCCACATACAGATATGTACCTGTCACCTTTAATAGTTCCTATGTGTGAAGGCTGCCCCATATGAATACAGTTGTTACCTTTGCCAGCATGTGCCGCAGCTTACCAGACCTTAGGCCATATATGTATGTTGGTGACAATGCAGGCTACTGCAGTGATCTGTGTCCTAGGCCAACTATGTGACACCCACCCATGAAAGCTTTGATAGATTAAAGTGGGTGAGGGTTCATGTCTGGAGTATATGTCAGACATGTTAAAACACAGCAACATCTGTGAGTGATGGGCACCCAGTGTAGGTGTATGGCAACTGTTGCCGATATGCATACAGACACATTCTTGCTTAGGTGATGCATTGAGGGTCTGCAGAATACCTTTGGAAATGTGAATATCACAGGAAAGACAAGATAACACTTGTCCACATGTACACACCATTACCCGTTCTACATGATGGGTGCTACCACCTACATGGTACTGTTGGAATACTACGTTAACTACATGCCAATGCCAATGCCACAGTTGTGTTACAGCAATGCAGCATGGCTTGGAAAGCACGCATCTTTCCATATGATACCCCTGTGGTGGTTACGTGTGTCAT
The DNA here is from genome assembly GCF_019279795.1 of Protopterus annectens. Classification (NCBI taxonomy): domain Eukaryota; kingdom Metazoa; phylum Chordata; order Ceratodontiformes; family Protopteridae; genus Protopterus; species Protopterus annectens. Next base: position 716,230,825 of record NC_056746.1, read on the forward strand.
GTGTAGAATGCATTGTAGGCCACTGTATGTATTTGCAGTCGTGGATGGACATATCCGTAGTGTGTTGGCATGTATGTCAGACTGCTATATGCCAAAGAGTATTGTTCCCAGGGATGTGTGTGGCTCAGTAAGAATATAGTGTAGTACTGCAGGGATATCACTGACACCAGGTTCCTACATCTGTGTATCAATTGAGGAGACACCATGTCATGACCATTGAATGTCAGGCTATGTAAGCTGTGTATACTACCAGAATGCAGACCATTGACATTTGGAAACCGTATCACCCACAGCATACTGCCAAACCATGTCATGTTCCATGCTAACCATGTTCTCAAATGTACACCTGCAACTCAGTGCTGCAAACATCACACATGTACTGTCCACACCCCAACACATGCAGGCACAGGTACACACAACAGCCATGTGGCACATGTGTAGACAGTACACTTTGGAAATTAACACTGGTGTATACAAAACTGCAATGACAAACATAGGTAATGCATCATGCATGCGCAAATATACCCACAACAATATCATTTCACTGTACTGTTAACAACATGATAATATTACTACAGTGCTATGTTGTCACTCTGTGCATCAGCACCATGCTACCCTGTTCCTGCTTCAATGTTACAGATGGCAGGAGGTGGCACAGTTTCATCAAATGCACAGGGTGTGTACTTGGTTTTCCAGAGTCTGCCATTGACACATCCAATTGACATGTATGTGTGTGTGTGTATTAGTGAGGGACAACAGTTAAACATGGGGCAATGCTGCTGCAATGTGTGCGTGTATGTGTTAGCGCTAGGTGTTAGCATTATATATGTGTGTATGCATGCACACAGTCCCACCACGTGGCTGCCATATACAGGTGTTTGTGGACAGCCACAGACTGTACCTGCCAGGTCATACAGATCACTGTCTCTGGCCACGGACACAGTACCTGTGCCTGGCAGGGGTGCTACGGACAGTATCATGTACAAAAGCAGACTGGGTACTGTCATCAGAAGCAGTGGGTTGTTGACTGGACACATGTCCCTGCTGGGACTGTCCAGAGCCACATGCATGTGGTCTTCTTGGATGGTCTAATGACAGCACAGATCCAGCATTGCTGGGGCTGGTACTGGCACTATGGGAGCAGCTGCTGTTTTGTTGTCATCCGCGACGACTACCAGCTGATAATGTTGCTGGCATACATCCACGTTGACGCCTCAACCATCCTGCCCTGTTCTGGCTCCTGGACATCTAGTTGTGGAAGAGATCTAATGTGTCCCCCCAACGTCTATCAATAACCTAGCTGATGTTACGGATGGCAGACACAACGTCACACATAGTGTCATTCATAGTGGTGCAATGTGCTCTAAGCTCCCTCAGACCCTTTCTGGTGTACCATTCCATACGTGCCTGTGCCTGCATTACAGCCCGGAACATAGCTGAGGTTGAAAGACCTCTGTGGGTGCATCTGACAGGGGCAGTACGACCACGGATGTTCCCACAAGAACCCCTGGACATCTGCCTGTGTGGTACCATGTCAGGAATCTGGCCATGGCTGCTGTGAGGGGATGCATGTGCCAATGATACCACACTACCCTGGTCAATGCCCACTGTATGCTGTCCCTCAGCTAAGGACATTGGTGATAATGGATGTATAGGCAGGATGACTGTCACATTGATGGGGTGGACTGCTGTGTAGTGTCAATTGGATGACCAATGACAGACCCTGTCACACCACCCTGTGCCATTATACATGTATCATCATAATCACTATCCCCAGCAGTGGCTTCAGGTTCCTTGCTGCACTCCACGACAACAACATCAGAACCTGTGAGAGGAAGATAGGAAACACGGTTTACAAATGAGTACAAGATATTACCACACAGGCGCACAGACACACATGCACACAGGCACACATGCACACATTTACACAGGCACACATGCACACAGGTGCACAGGCGCACAGGCACACAGGCACACAGGCACACAAGCACACAGGCACACAAGCACACATGCACACTCCTCAGTACAGCAGATACAAACACAGACACACCTGCAATCCAACACATACACAATACTGTTTTAGGGTAGGTGACAGTTTCACAAGGAAAAACATCACTGCACACGTGTCAGCATGCAGATTATGTGTTGCACAGGAACATGCAGTGCAAGTGTGGACAGCCCTTGTTAATAACAGTATACATGTACTTGATGCTTGTGTGTAGTTGTTCAGTGATTGTCTTCACCCTGGGACACAATGTGTACAAGGACATAACAATGTTGTGCAAGTGTTAAAAGCTGTGGGTGCATATATTTGCACACACACACACACACACACACACACACACACACACACACACACACACACACACACACACACACACACACACACACACAAAACACATGACAGTGCTATGCAATGACTGCTATGTGTACTTTTGTGGTCGGTGGAACTGGATGTGGTGTAATAACGTGAGCCATGATCAACATGCTTCTTGTGGTCAGTCAACAATAATAATGTGTGCCAGACAGGCAGCTAGCATGCTGTACCTGATGTGCAGTAACATGACTACATCCACAATTACACAGCCACTTGTTACATGGGTTTGTAAGGTGGCCAATAGTGAGCATTGCCTAACATGAATGTATTATTTGTTCAAGACTGTTGCACAAAGACATGATAGACCCCTACCCCTCATGTATATTATGTGTGCTGCGTAGATGAGAAGTGGGATACTGAAGGGTGGCCATACAGCAGGTGTCATAATTGGACATGTGTAGCAGGCTAAGGTGTAGTGTGTATGCCAAACATGTGTGTGTTGTGTACATGTGTATCAGGTATGTCTATACAATGTCCAGTACTGTGTTGCCACACATGTGTGTCATGCTCTGTGTATTGCATGTGAGTGGGGCCACTATTGAGAATAATGGGATATGCATAGTCTCACAGCAAACATG